>NC_040015.1:420337-616573 GCF_000972845.2 Larimichthys crocea | reverse complement strand
GGGGCGGGGGGGGGGGGGGGGGCCGGGGAGAAATGGGGGCGGGGGGGGGGGGGGGTCGCCCAGGGCGCAAATGTGGCCAGGACCGGCGCTGATTCTGGTTATCAACTGTTTCTCGGACACAACAACAGATTTCAACATAGTAAATTTGGGAAATTGTGACAGATATTGTTTTCTGATGTTTTATCGACCAAAATATTGAACGATTCATTGAGAAAATAATCATAACCTGCAGCCTGAACTTCATGCTGATAAGAAAAAAAAATGAAGAACTTTAGTGACGAGTTTGTGACGAAACATTCCTTTAACTGGTGATAGTTCTTTGTACAACTAGAGAGCCTCTTGAAGAAGACCATTGTTTTTCTGAGTATGTCTGGTTCTATATTTTGTACAAGCAAATAAGGATGAAAGCCATTTTAAATTATTTATTTTCACTGAAATATATGTGTAATTCTTTTATTTCAGATTTTGGAACACTGGTGCCCATGTAACTATTTTTTCTCAGTAATAGAGAACAAACAAACACTCCAAACGAAAATACTGTCATCAAAATTAAACACAATATATAAATACAAGATTAACAAATGAGTTTGTGTAATCCTGTACATGTTTAACGCTCACACACACACACACACACACACACACACACACACACACACACACACACACTCTCAGCCTGCAGAGTGAGCAGCAGTATTGATCGCAGACACCAGAGGACGTTTCAATAAGTTATTAAGAATTAAAAATTGACAAGAGAAGCTGATCAAATATCTCAGGCTCTCTTTCTCCTTCCATGTTTTTTATATTCCTGTTGCTCTTTCCCGTCTCTGCACATCTTAAATTCCTTCTTTCTTTTCTGTTTGCTTTCCCTCCTCTCTCTCTCTTTCTTTGTGTCTCTCTCAGCGATGTGAACCGAATGAGGTCCAGTGTAGAGAAGACAGGAGAAAGTGGACAACAACTGCTGCAGCACACACACACGCACACACACACACACACACCTTACATGTCTTACTTTATGTGCAGAAAATCTTGTAAAAGTTGTGCACATGCAGCAGGAAAAGCAACGTGTAGGGATCAAATATGAAAGATAAAGAGAAAGGATGATCAAATCAGACAGACAGAGAGGATATGGATTAAAAATATACTTTCTGGAAAGTTCCTGGAAGTGAATTCAGGCTGATGAAACAAAAGAATAAACAAACACATCTCAGAAAGCTGGAAAACTCACAGGAGACAGATTAAATTGTCAGAATCAAAGCAGCAGAAGCCTCCTACACTTCCCATAATGCAACCCGACAGAAAGAAATACAAAAACAAGTTGTACACATATTGTATCTTCATGCGAGAAATCTGTGGAAGTCTCCAGACAGCTAAGCTGTGGCTGTTTGTTTGTTAGCAATACATGATAACATGACGCTAACAACGTCTCACAGACAGTGAAGCCAACACAGGAAGTGCCAAAAACTGCAGTTCCTCTAACGTCCACTTGAGGCTGGCTCCAGAAGTGAGTCAGTCTCCATAAGTCCCCATGTTCAAATGTCCAACTTCACAGCAGAAATAAACATGTTTACAGCCTGGTACAAAAAACTGTTTTGGTCTCTGTAGTTAATTTCCCCGTTCATGACAACTGTACTGAGGGTGACTCTTTGATTGACAGGTGTCTGGTTTCAGTAACGATACATTACTTAAGTTACCTTGCCTTCAGTTGGTTCCAGGCTGGTGAAATATTCAGATTATTCCAGCTTTTAGTTTGAAGGTTCAGTCACATCACGCTTCAGTTTGGTGAATACTTACTAAATATTGTTTGTTTGTTTGGACAGCTCTCCTCTGTCAGAATCTCTGCAACAATCTCAACTATCCATCACGCCGAGACAAGCAGCTGTACGGGGTGTGTGTGTCCACATTATCAGTCTGTGCTGTGAGTCCATCCTCAGTGACACTAAACACCATTCATCACTACAGCAAAGACACTGAGCGAGGGAGGAAGGGAGGGAGGAGGAATGAGAGATGATGGAGGCAAAAAGCAAAATCGAGTGGAGGAGGTCAACGCCTCAGCAGAATCAGAGAGAGAAGCAACTCTGGGGAGAAGAACCGAGATGAGAGGAGGAGGAGGGATGGATGAAGGGAGGAGAAAATTAGTATAACCTCCTCCTCCTCCTCCTCCTCCTCCGAATGAACGTCACAAGTTAACAAACTCATCGCTGTGTTTCAGTTCCAGCCTCCTTAGCTCTGGGGGCTCTTCCTCCTCCCCCTCCTCCTCTTCGGCAGCAGCAGCAGCCGAGCCTTGATATGGTAAACAGGAGGAGGCCCGACACTCCTCGCCGCCTCCTTTGAAGTCATGTGAGGAGCGGATTATACAGCGTTGAGTTGAGATCCGCCTTTAACCCTCTTACATCTCATTTTGTGATTTTATTTCATTTGATAGTTTTATTTTATTTTAAAAGACGAGGATTAGTCTCGTTGAGGCGAGTCATGCTGTGCGGATACTGACAGGAGCAGGAGGAGGAGGAGGAGGAGGAGTAGGAGGAGAGAGAAACGAAAACAGAGGAAACTAAAACTGGAAATAAAATGTAAATAAAGCAAATCAAGAGAGAAAGAACAAACTGAATCCATAAATACATAACTGTCAAACTGCATAATTATTTTCTGTGTATCTTTGGTTTTGTTTGACTTGTGTAATCGAAAATGTAACCACCTACATAAAAAAAGTGTTGTAAAGTCTTGCTGTCATTTCTTTGTTGTAAATCTCCACATGAACGCGGGCACTAAAAAAACAGCTTGTGATGTCACTTCAGGGTGACTTAAAAAAGTGTTCAGACAGAAAGAAAAGCTGTGGATGAGCCGGGCTCTGCTCGAGGTTTCTGCCTCTTAAATGAGGTTTTTCCTTGCCACTGTCACCAAGTGTTTGCTCATGGTGGGAATTGTTGGATCTCTAAATAATATTATTATATCTGGGACAGCGGCACCTGTAGGGGGTGCTATAATGCTGTCTGCCTCGTGTTAACAGCACAATGTTTCCTCCTAAATACTACATGTTGTAAACATTTGAAAGGTTTAGAATAAATACACTTCAGTTTGACATTTAAAAGTAAAATAAATGAGACATTCATTTGAATAAAGAGCTAAATAACAACAGGAAGAAGGAAAGAGAAGGGGCTTTAAAGGAAGACAGGAAATCGAGAGAGGCAGGGAGGGAGGGTGAGAGAAAGGTGAGTGAGGGAGAGACATTAAAGTGTTAAGAAAGAAAGTCTTTTGTTTCTAAATGAAACTAGATGGTGAGCACATGTGAGGAAAACAAATATGCTGCAGAACACACACACACAGATAGTACACACACCCACACACACAGATAGTACACACACACACACAAATAGTACACACACACACACACACACACACACACACGCATGCATGCATGCATGCATGCATACACACTCTGTCGCTCTCTCCAAGTCTTGCCAAGAAGCAGATGCCGGGCTCATCTGGTGAGCTGCGTGGTAACTGTCTAAATATTGACACACACACACACACACACACATATGCGCGCACACACACACACGTCTTAACCCCTCTGTGTTTGAGTTGGCATCGTATCAAGAAAGAATACTTTCTAAACGGAAAAAGAAAAATGAAGTCAGAGAAGAGAGATTTTTACTAAAAATGGATCTATTTTTGAAAATATAGAAACTGTAACACACACAGACACACACACACACATACACACACACACGCCAGAAGGTTGTGCCGTCAGGTGACATCACTTTTATTTTTTAATGTCAAGAAGATAAAAACTGTCTTGAAACACAATCGCTCATTTACAGACACCTTTTATTTTCACCAACGTGATATGTGTGTGTCCGTGTGTGTGTGTGTGTGTGTGTGTGTGTGTGTGTGTGTGCGTGTGTGTGTGTGATGTAGTGCTGCAGGAAGTGGATCAGTCCATCACCGCCTTCACACTCCACAGCTCATACAGCCTCTGGCCACAGCAACACACTGACACACACACACACACTCACACACACACACACACAGTTAATAGAAAATACACAGTGAAGCTGGATACAGACTGCCGCAGTGCTCTCAGTTCAAACTGCAGAGCTCTGATTGGCTTTTCTTTTAAAGTATTGACTTTTCAAAATAAAAGAATCTTCAGTTCTGCTTTCTTTTTCAAACGACATTTGTTCTTGAGATGAAACATTAGATGTCGCCGCAGTCGTATCGTTGGAGGTAAACTGTGTCTGGAAAGCGGCGGGAGCAGGTGAGGAGGTGATAAAGAACATACAGGAAATAACGGAAGTATTTACATCCTGTTTGATCTGTAGGCTACCTGTAGTTTTTAGACCAAGTTCAGATGTATTAATAAACTTTATAAATATAAATATTGTTTTTTTGTTGACAGACTGACCTGGGTTTTGCAGTTAGTGTAGAGCAACTGCAGCTGCGGCCACCTCGATCTCGTGGCGTCATCATTGCCCACGTGCGCACAAATCTAACCAGCATGCTGTGCGGCGATAGTTTCTGGGCAGGCCTCGCCTCAAACGATCCAAAACAGAAACAAACCGGATGAATTATGTAGTCATGAAAACAGAAATCTGTTCCAGACGTGAGAAAAATCTCATTAATATTTGTAATAACAGAAAGAGTCTAAACCACAGCCGGATCGGTAACAAGTGGATAGTGATCATACAACGATAAATACAGTTTTTAAAAATTTGTTCAAAGATGCCGATTTATTTATTCTGCATCTCATTTGAATTCTTGTTTTATGTTCTATTGTTTTTGTGCTTTAAAATTTCATTTCACTGTATTTCATCTCGTGTTTCTTTGCTTAATGCCTGCAGGCTCTGCTCATATTTTTATGTTTTTACGAGATACTTATTTAGTTTCCTTGAATCGATCGCTTGTGAACTTGAAACACTCTCAGTATCGACACCATACTGTCTTTATTGACCTGCACACGACAGTGAATACAGTTATCATCTTGTTTTTCTTCTTGTTTTATGTTCTATTGTTTTTGCTGTTTTAACTCTATTTCGGTGTATTTTCTGCTTTGTGTTTCTTCCCTTAAAGTCTCACATAAAGCACTGTGGCCTTGTTGTAAACTCGCCTTGCCTTTAAATTCTGGAGATCTCGTATTCGATCGATAACTCAGCCTGAGCCGAGGTATCAGAGTCAAAGAGAAAAACGAAAAAAGGAAGGAAGAAGCGGAAGTAAAGGAATTAAGAAAAGAATGAAAAAACTTAAGAAAAAGACACAAAAGGTGGGGATGAACAAACAACAGAAAGAGAGAGAGAGAGAGAGAGAGGAGAAATGTTTCTGCCAAGGAACAAAAGATGGTGAGAGATGAAAAGAAGATGAGACACAAAGAGATGGAGAGAAAGTAAAAGAAGTGGAAGAAGGCGCAAATAAGACGGAAAAGAGTGGAAGCAGGCAGGAAGAGAGATGGATGGACGGAGTGAAAGATAGAGAGAGAGAGAGAGAGAGAGAGAGAGAGAGAGAGGGAGGGAGGAAGAGGAGAAGGAGGAGAAGAAGAAGAGTGGGGTGTATTTAAATGCGAGCCGGTGTTAATGAGTTTGGTCAGAGTGTGGAACAGTCTTTTTAAAGCTGCTATCATTCTCATTAATGTAGTGAATGAGCCGCTGATAGCTG
This sequence comes from Larimichthys crocea, assembly GCF_000972845.2. Taxonomy (NCBI): domain Eukaryota; kingdom Metazoa; phylum Chordata; class Actinopteri; family Sciaenidae; genus Larimichthys; species Larimichthys crocea. Next base: position 610,927 of record NC_040015.1, on the reverse strand, counting down.
TCATGGACCTCACACTCCAATTAACAACAACATACACACCTATAGGACACACACATACACACACGCACACGGTGAGGTGTGTGCATGTGAGGATGCATATGTTGGTTGGTGTGTCTGAGTGACTGCACTTTGATTTTCTGAAGAAAAAAAAAAAAAAACTTTCTGCAATTTACAATTTCAGCATTTCTGTTTTTTAACGAGCGTCCGCTAAGCTGCGAGATAGAAATGCAAATTCACCTCGACGGGCCGAGGAGCCACGCTGAAAAATTAATGGAATCTTCCTTTAATTTGGCCGACCGAACGGAGGGACCCGTACGCTGCTGGTAAACAGAGGGAGGCAGAGGGTGAAGGAAAGGTGAACAGGAAGAGGGAGACAATGGAGGGTGTGACCACCTTTACGAAATGTTTGCATCAGCTTATTTATGTCTTTTATATTCACTTGTAATATAACTGTTGCAGGTCACGACACACAGCACTTTTTAGATTTACAGAGGAAACCCGCCAAAATAAAATCACAGATATCAACGTATTGATGTATATTTATGGTTCTGGTTATTGATGATGACTTATTATTATTTTCTGTGTTTTGTTTAACTAGGAATGATTTTAAAATAACAGGCGCTCCCAGGCTCTATGAGGATTAAGGATAAAAGGGGCAACTTTATATATGATTCTTATTAAATCACATGAAAATACCACATTTGATGCTCTCTTATTCAGAGCATTAGTTAAATGTTGGTATGGGTCTAAACAGTCCTCATGAGTAAATAGTGACCACACTTGAAAGTCAAACAAAATATTCAAGTAAATGTCAAATTAATTTGATAGCGCCTCTTGTATTAGGTCATTCCTATCACACTGATGCTTTTTCACTTTTCTGATAAGTTTGGTTTGAAATTATTTGACGCCATAAAAAGGGGTTTCACGTCATGATTGACAGCTGAGCCGTGCTCGTAATCTACTACTCTGCAGCCACTGGTTGAACATGACGTCAGTCACAGTGGTGGTTTATTTGTGCAGAACGTAACCGCTTTGAAACAATCATAAAAAAACATCTTTTTATTGCTCCGATTCATCGGCTTTGTCGCTATCTGTGCTCCCTCTCCTCATTCACTGTCTATGTCACTGGAACACTGCTGACCATCTCTCTGTAACCATCGGACACAAACCAAAGGAGACTTTGGGTGTAAATTGCGAGTCAGACTCAGATTTAGAAGCCAGTTCATGAAATAAACAAAGAACACAACAGGTAGAGTATTTCAGGCTGACTGTGGAGCAGTTTGATTGGCCATCGCGGCGTCACGTCCGGTTACGTTTTTCCAAAAGTTGAATCTGGTTCAACCTCTCTGTTGCAGGTTGCTGCATTTTGGATTTGTTTTGGCAGACTTTTTTTTTGTTGTTTTTTAAATGTGAAATGAAACACTAACTATGAAATGTGTTTACATCCCCCTCCGTTTATGAAGGACAAACCATATATATGACAGAAGAAGCTGCCGTAATTTAGCCAAAATGGCGACTCTGCTCTTCTGTAAAGTGATTGTGTTTCTTCTTCTAAGATTTCTGCTCTTCTCGTTCACTGATGAACAGTGTTAAAGAATTCATTACCAAACTGTTTCTTTTCTGTGTGTGTGTGTGTGTGTGTGTGTGTGTGTGTGTATGTGTCCGGGACAATTAAGTATGGCTTCACAGTGATTGATACTCGCTTGGCTTTCAATTTGTTCCACTACAGAGCTCAGAGCGTCACCTCCCCACCTCCCCCCCGCCACACTGACCTCTCTCTCACACATACAGGGAGAAAACACACACACACTTTTACACTTTCAGTGCCACCTTAAACCCTCCACACACATTTGCACCCTGCATAACATCACAGAGACAGACATAAATGGACCTGTTGTGTAAATATTTTATAATATAATTAATCTCTTAAGTGATCAAACTTATGAAATCAAATAATCAAAAATAATAATAAAAAACTGCTTCTTTTAATTCCTCAGACTTCTGGAGATAAAAGCAGCCATGGTTAAACTGCAAAGACAAATTTACATTTTTGTCTTTTACTGCTCGCTTGAGAAGCTGCTACAGTGTCGAATCCGGTGTTGATCTTAATCTTGCATGGAAAGCAGTTTAAAAAAAAAACAGAAAAATGGAAACATCAGCTAAATTAGAGAGCTTCTGTTTGAGCTCGAAAAAAACATTTAATATTTTATTCATGAGATGTGGATCATCTGATGTTCTCTGCAGAAATACTGACAAAAACACAGACCGGAAAGTTTGTTAAACGTGTCGGATTTTGACTCCAAACTAAATGCTTCTCTGCAGAGTTTAACCAAAAAACATCAGCGTTGTTTGGTTTTATCTTCATGAAAACTGACGGTTCATGTAAAACTGAACAATTACAAGCCAACAATCGGTTTGCCTGCACTCACACTCGCTTTGCTTCAGCATGATGAGAAGACTGTTTATCCAAAAGGGTTTCTAATGTCAAATTTAAATCTCTGCTCAGAGAGGGAGGGACCACATATTTATTGGCGTTTACAGTAGCCAATAGCAAGTGTGCATTACACTCCCACTAGCACTATAAGCTAGTGTCGGCATCTACCTTACAACCTCCGAAATCAGCGGTGTCAGTGCATAGCGTGAACTACTCTAAAATATCATGAAGAATATCAAAATAAGAAAAATATGAATGATTTCTCTTTCACTCACAAACCATATGACAGTTCCCTTGTTAGAGGACTGAGACCCTCAGAAGGTCAAATGTCACAGCTGAAACTAAAGAAGGAAACACTGCAGAGTTTGAATAAATTCAAACTTTATTGGAATTCACAGTGTGACGATGAGGAGGCGTCCGGGTGACTCAGATAAGGTCACAGAGACGCAATAAGGATTCACCGCACTGCCTCTGGCCTCTGTGTGTGTGTGCCTAAATGTGTGCATCAATATGTGTCGGCATGTGTGTGTGTAGGTCTGTGTGTGTTTCCATATGCATGTGAATACCTGTATGTGTGTGCAGGACATAATGGCTGAAATCATTTAATGACAAGGGCTGTAGGTGTGTGTGTGTGTGTGTGTGTGTGTGTGTGTGTGTGTGAGGGCAGGAGTCAAGTGGCTGAATAAGTACAGACATCAATAACCGGAGGACACGTGCATGAAATTACACACAGCAGATCCATCATTGAGGCACAACAACAACGACAAGAACAACGATGACGAGGAGGCAGTGCCAAGCAGCCTGAAGGTGACAGAGACACTCGTGTCCCCAAGGTTGAAGGTTCAAATCCCAAAACAGGCACTCAGACTGAAGGGCTGAGCAGAGGAGGGTACTTGTTTATATCAAAATAAATTCCACATATTTAAAAAAACTTTCATGTTTTCAAGCGAAGCCAACACAGAAAGTGTCAAAAACCGCAGTTCCTCAAACATCCACTTGAGTCTGGCTCCAGAAGTGAGTCAGTCTCCATAAGCCCATGTTCAAATGTCCAACTTCACAGCAGAAATAAACATGTTTACAGCCTGGTACAAAAAACTGTTTTGGTCTCTATAGCTCATTTCATTTCAGCTCGTTCATGACAACTGTACTGAGGGTGAATTTATTTATTATTTAACTCACCTGTTCACATTATATTAAGGCTTTGATTGACAGGTGGGTGTCGTCACAGGTGTCTGGTTTCAGTAACCAGCTTTTCTCATCATATTACATTCATAGTATTGCGAGAAGGAGTAAAGTGAGTGATTTCAGTTCAGTTTTATGGATTTACTACGACTACTGCAGTGTGAAATAATGTTTCAGTTTCAGTTTTTCTGAAAAAGAAAGAAAAAAACTTGAATCATCTCAAATTCTGACAGGGTACTGAAAATGACTTGACTGAATTTATAACCATACACACACACATATATAGGATGGATTTAAACTGTGTGTGTGTGTGTGTGCACATATGTGTGAATGGCAACCCACTGAGCATTACACAGTGACATTTGGGAGAAGACTCGACCTCATGCTGATCAGAGACGAGAGCTCTTCAAAGAGCTGTCACACACACACACACACACACACGCACACACACACACACATACACACACACACACACACACACACAGAATAACATGTGAGTGAAACTAAAATACACCGTACCGTACTATACGTAACAGTAATCTGATGAGTCGTTCCATGAGTGCTGATATAGAGAATAACAGCACTGACTCTTTAAACTACATCCATCTTTACAGCTGCTCTAATATTCATTTTACATTTATGTTACATTATTGTTTGTCATCTCAGACTGTAACTGTAAAAACATATTTCTAACAAGTAGTTTAAAGACACACACAAGGATCAACCAGAGCTACGCTGAGCTTCACAACACCTCTTCAGAAACCTGTGGGGGACATTCGTCCAGGTTTTATGCAGTCTGTGGTCAAGGCGGTGTATTTTCCTCAAATGCATCATTTATCCCCCTCACTGAGGTGTCCCTCCTCGCCCTCCCCCTCCTCCCCCTCTCCTCTCTGTCTAACAGAGAATAATCAATAGTCATTTCACCCTCAGGTCTCCTTCCTGCCTACAGGGGCAAAACAGGTGACCGAACAGGGGGGCAAAGAGGAGACGAGAGGGGGTAATGAGAGCGGAGGAGAGGAGATGGGACACAGAGGAGGAGGTGGAGGAATGATGGCTATTTCATACAATACAAAAAAAGTAAAAACACACATGCAAAGGCTGATATCAAACTACGGAGAGAAAAAAAACACGAGCAGCAGATCATCATCATAATACAACACCTGTCCTGGACACACACACACACACACACACACACACAAATTAATTTCCAAATATTCCTCTTGGGGTTGAAGCAACAATATGAGCAGCTGGCTAATCTACATGTTCCTGCACCTGGTTCAACTGCTGGACTCTCACACAGCACGGGACGGGTGACTGTTTGTTTTTATACTTATAAAAATAACATTTACAACTTTTATTATGTTTATTTATTGTCCTTATAATGTTTATGTGTGCCTTTAATTTCCTTGTAAAGTGTTTTACGAGGAAAAGAAAAGAGGAAAAAAAAACAGCTCAGACCTTCAAAAAGCTTCAAATCTTTATTCAGCAAATTCAGTGAATATTGGTTTCATTCAGTCTTTTCAGAAGCTGTTCCTCTTTTCGTACATAAATAAAAAAATAAATAAATCGCATGCCACTGCTCTTAGAAAATAATGAATTACTTACACCGAAAATACACTGCATGCGGTTTGCAATGTGCACTGGTGCGGCTCCGCCGGCCACCAAGCGTTGTGAGAACGCACGAGATCTCGCAAATTCACGCATAATCACGTGATATTGCGGCTGTAGTCTCTTTCACTCCTGCAATGGCATTCCACGCCGCATCTTTTTTTTGGTGTCCTTATAAAAAGGATGTGAGGTGTCATAAATGATTACGCCTGAAAACCCCTCACCTGTTGACTTCAGGTCAGCCCACCCATTATGACGTGTTCTTGTAATGAAACTCAATCCGCGGTGAACACAGAGTATTTTATTTTGAAAATAAACCAGGGTTTTATTTTGTATTTTGTAGCCAATTTCCTTCCCCACACGTTCTGCTCTGTCCGTGAAAAATAGAAGCTCTGCGTCTGTGTTGCGGCCGTGACACAGTGGAACTGGAGACTTGGAGTTGACACAATGACTAAAATTGAAACGTATCGGCTCTGCCGCCGTGTCTGCCATTTTGCATGCAGTGTATTTTAGCAGTTAGAGGACTGACTCCGTCACACCGCAGAGCTCCACTTTGGTGAACTCTGACGTGGATTTGCATCTTTGACCAACAACAAACAGTTTACACAGAGCTGATCTTTGTGGTAACACAGAGAGTTCCCGAGATGGACGGAGATATCTTAGTGATGCGCCAACTCTAACAGACTGTTCATTTTGTAGGTCAGAACTGTGAACTATGAAACAAACAAAAGATTATCACTAATGGATGAGGTGGAAGATGAATGAATGGATGTTCAAGAGATGTTTCATTTCAGGATACACTCCTCGAGAAAACAAAACAGCGCAAGACACAGATTGGGAAAACTTCATAGTATTTATCTGCATTAAGAAGCAGCATCATATATGTCAGTAAACATCAGTAACGTTACCTGAAGAGATTTAAAATTTGTCTACAGTCCCAATTAAACAGAAAATGGTAATTATTATGATCAGTCCCCTTGGTACTACTGACACAGATACCAGCAGAGTGCTTCATTCGACACATGAAGAAGCCATTGGTCTTGCGAACATGCACCCTGAAGTTTTCGTGTTACTCGTATTTTTTACTATTTTATACTATTCCATAGGCGAGTAGTCGCCTTATTTCACAACCTTTTTGTGGCGCGCTGAACCACCGACTCTGCGCCATCGATGTGGTAGTGGTCCAATCATATTAAATTGGAAAATACTTGCAGTGATTGACTGCAAGCAAAAAAACAAACACATATCTTTTTTTCTTGATTGAACATAGCTAGGAGAAGTTTGGATACAACTTGGACCTGAATAATTTCAGTCATTAGCTTCAAAATGGATATCGAGTACAGATACAAAGCCTTACTATTAACTTTCATCAAAAACTAAATAAAAAATGTTCTACCTCATGATGCCATGAATCTCTTGAATAAACTACGATGACTTTTTGTCCCATTAGCAACACTGAACAAAATTCACAAGATTTCAGCTCCATCTTCTCACGAGGCGGTGCTTGAACTGCTAAAACGACGGGAATCATCTTTTTCCATTGACTACAATGGAACCTGCACTTATCCATCCTTCCCCTGGCCATTAACGTCACTACCAGAGATAGGAGAGACATGTTTGTCGAGTCAGAGAAAGAAGGATGAAAAGAAAGTAGTAAGAACTGGGAGAGGGGATGAGGAATGACAAAAGAGGAAGAGAAGAAGAAAGGATAGAAATAATACAAAAGTGGGAAAGAGTAATATAGAGAAGTGTGTGTGTGTGTGTGTGTGTGTGTGTGTGTGTGTGTGTGTTTAACCAATCTAAGGTATAGTATAATTGAAGTGTGTGTTTTCAAGGACAGGTAGATATTGGTCCTGAGGTGGGAAGCTGCAGAGTCAGCAGGTCTGAGCTGATTACATCCTCTGTCTACAAGAGGGGAGAGAAAAGAGGAGAGGAGGAGAAACAATGAGAGGAGAGGAGAGCAAGGGAGGAAAGAGGAGAGGTGAGGAGGTGAGGACACAGAGGAGGAGAGAGGTGTGTTGGTTTTTCAGGTTTTAAAGAAAATCTTATAATTGTGTGATTGTAAAGCTAAAATCTACCGAACATTAAGATTAAAAATATTTGTATATTTTCTCAATGATTGCTTCAGAATGTTGCTAAATGTCCTATCTCAAAAGCAAAGAAATTCTTTTCATTTTAAAAAACGGAACTTCCTCTTTAATTTGATGCCCAATATGTAACATTTGTAGCTTTTTAAACCAGATTTGATCCAACTCTTTAAGTGTATATGTTGAAATTAGAGAACTACGGCAGTAAGTACTCAGAGTACTACATAGAAGTGTATTAATGGAAGTATCCAAACTGAGACTTTGTTAGAACAGACTGACTTAAAGACTCAGGATTCACTGATGAAGCAACTTGTGTGCTACAAAGAAACTATAGAGATGGAAACTGAGAAACATCGTCCATTAGCAAATGTATCAGGCTTAAATAAACTTAATTTCCTAAATTCCCAGTTTAGTTCAGACCAATGACTGTAATACATTCTAATAAATATATATTTGTAATTACAACAACTTCATGTTTCCATGGATGTTTGGCCAGGTTCCAACAACTTCAGTCACTTTTTGTTCGTACAACCAAATGCAACAGCACAGATGCCTTTAAGGAAAGAAACTCAAAAACTTGGTCAGACTTACAAACTAATTAATTTGGAGCTCACCAAGGCCTTTAGAACAGGCCACTTCAGAAAGTTGGGAAGCTTTTTCATCTTCATCAGTCGGTCGTTCTAACCAGAAATCTCACATAACCAAAAGGAGCTTCCAGACAAGCAGCGTTCAGAACAAAAAGGGAAAAGTAAAAGCTGTGAGAGATTGCATAAAAGTTGGAACACTGCTGGTAAACAAAACAAACAAAAAAAAAAAACAGCATTTGTTTATGTAAAACCAAGAAAAATGTTACTAACAACATGTTTGTGCTACTTCCCTGCCCCTGAAAAATGCTTCAGCCGTGTGCAGCATCATTTACATTTTCATACATTTCTCCATCTGGGACAAAAACCAGAGTCTGTGTCAGAGCAGCGTGCAGGAAATTTACACATTGTTATTTGGTAACAACGTACAAACTGCTGCTGCTGCTGCCGAGCCTCAATTGCTGGCCGGAGACATTTTCTATGCATTTTCTTCCCAAAGACAAATGTAAATTCAGTGTGAAAAGGAAAGCAATTTTCACTCAGACATAAACTACAGACACATCAGGCAGCAGTTTTTTTTTCTTCTCTCTCTGATAACCGTGTTTACATGCATGTCTGGACAAAACCAATCTGGTGAAATCACAGAGGGAAGTGGGACCAGAAACTCCACGTTTGAAACAAAACTTGAAGCATCGGGAGACTTTTTTTTTTTTTTTGTATTCAGGCTGTTTAAGCGTCTCGAGCTGTTTCCTAACAACACGTCAGGATCTGGCCGAGCTCAAACACTCCACAAAAACCACCAAACCACCACCCGGCTGCCAAACCCTCAGACCAGCCACTCTCTGGCTCTCTCTCTGTTTCTGTGTCTATGTCTCTCGCTCATCAGAATGGGGTAATGGGACATTTTATTGTGTTATTTTGCCCCTGGGGAGGACGGAGGGGAGGAACGGAGGGAGGAGGGGTGTTTTCAGAGACAAAGCCAACTTTGTGCTTTGTGGTTTTTCTGTTGTTTCTGAAAGTTCGCCAACACTACCACCACCACAGGCTTCTAGTTTTACTTTCTCAGTCTCCCTCCCAAGTTTTTTTCTTTCTCCCCTTGATCTGTCCTCCTCTTTCCCTTTTTTTTTTTAGCAGAGAACTGATTCTGACATTAGACAAAAGTCAGGTGGCTGCATACAACCCACAAAACACATAAATCCTTTAGTAACTTTTAATAAAGGACGTGTAATTAAAACCACATTGTGTAACTTTTCTCTCAAACTAACGTCTGTTAACTCCTGTTGATGCTACACTGACTTGTAATCAGGTGAATGGTGTCTCTGTCATTCGTACGTCTGTTCTCACACTATGTAACTTTGGGCTCCGGGTCAGGAGAAGTACGTAACACTTTACGGCACTAAGTCACACACCACCAACTATTTGACTGATTTTGGTGAAACTGGATCATATTTTATGGAGAAAATGTTTTCTGCTTTTCCCTCTGATGTACTCCGGCTGCTCCACCTCAACTCTCTGTGATTTACAGAGTTGAATTTGAGACCTGAATATAAGCCGCACCAGCTAAATTTTAAAGGAAAAATGACAGTCCAAAATCAAAATCAAAACTAGTGTCTTCTACAGGCGCACAATCTTTCCCCAGGTCTGTCTCACTTTTGCATTTACTGCTAGAGAGTGCCCCCCGGTGGCCTTTAGCCAGTAAATTAGCCGCACCGTCGTATAGGCCGCAGGGTTCAAAGCGCGTGAAAAAAGTAGCGGCTTATAGTCCGAAAATTACGGTAATGTAATCAGAACAAATACACGTGTAGAGCTGTCCATGTTTAACACAGTGGGATCTAACTCTGAAACTAAATAAAAATTGCTAAACATAAAAAGAACATTTTTTTGAAGGTGGCATGATTTTCTAAGATGTTCAAAAATTCCCATCACAACCTCCTGAAGCTTCAAATTGTTTTGTCCAACTAAAAATAATAATTCATCAATATTCTAACAGACTGGAACTAATTTAATTAACGTTTAAATATCCTCATCAATAATAGTTCATGCAAACTTATTCTTATGCTGTTTTTTAAAAATACGATCTGGTGTAAAAATGCAACTAGCCTCCAAACAACTCTTCAAACATCACAAACAACACTCGTACACAGAAGTGGCTTTGGGCGATCAGGCAGGTGTTCCCACCCGCCTGCTTCCTCTGAGACAGTTAACCAAGCACTCCTGCAGGCTTTAAGAGGCTCTTATCCAGCCTGTGGGTGAGTTTGAATCATCATCATCCACTGGTGTGAGCCAGTCAAGTCAATGAGTGATTCCATCATCACATCTTTCACCCATCTCTTATTTTTAGTCCTTCTGGACGTCATTGGGATGAAACGTGTCGTTTTGGGGGACTTACTGAAACAACTGATGATGTTTTTACTGGTCTTACCACGATATGTCAGAATATTTCTTTCTATCTCCCCTGCCTTCACCTCCCCGTCATATAATCCCTCCTCCCTTTTTCTTCCTTGCTGTTTTTAATGTCCACCTCTTTTTGCTCAGTCCTCCTCTCTCCATCATCTCTCCATCATCTTCCTCTCCAGAGCCGCTGTAGTGTACTGATAGTGGGAGCACTTGTGCAGTCGGCTATGAAGTCTGTCCTCCTCTTCCTTCTACCCCCATCTCCTCTCTCTCTCTCTCTCTCTCTCTCTCTCTCTCTCCATCTCTTTCTGTCTCTCTCTCTCTCTCTACCTGGAAATTAATTTGGTCTCCTCCAGATGCCTATCGCCGCTGAAATGCCCCCAGAAATAGATCCACAAACAGCAGCTCAGCCAAAACGCCGTCGCTGCCTGACAGCCTTTAGGAGAAATACACAGACACACACTGCTGGATGGAGGGGGAGGGGAGCAGATGGAGAGATGAATGGAGGGATGGATGTAGGCAGGGAGTAAATGGTGGGAGAATTTAGCGTTGGAGGGAGGAGAAGATGGATGGATGTGAGGAGAAATTAATAGATGGATTATTTAAAAAATGTGTACACTTTATTGCCTAAACAAACCATCAGTTTTTAGATTGATTTCGTTCCTTCCAGGCAGACATTGGTTTCTGTTCATTTCTATGAAAAGTAGCTCACAGAGCCTGGAAACCTGCTGCAGAGAGATAATTCATCACAATAAAAGATTTAATCACCTTTTTTTTCTCCCATCAACGTTGGGGCATCAGCATGTGATGGAGTTACAAGCATGAGCTGTTTCGAAGTCTCGCCTTGATGGTGCATTCATGGACACATCTGAGGTTTGACAGTCAGAAACACAAACAGCACTGGCAGAAAGTAGGTGGATGTTCTAATAGCGTGACCAAGCACCTTACAGAATAAACTCTAGTAAACGTACCAACCATCCTGCCAACAGTAAATATTACTTTTCTTTAAGTATGCTGATATTTCCAGAACCTTAAAGCGAGACCGGGTAACAGTCTTTGATTGCAGAAGAGAGACATATTGATTCTCAAGATCCTCTTGAGTGAGTCTCTTTATTGGTTTGCCTGAGAGTGAGTGGAACTGGACCTCACTTGTCCTGATGAAGTTTTAATTTTGTGATAAGGCTCCTGAAATGTTTTATTATTATTGACCTGCTCAAAGACAGCATAATGGTAGCACAAGTGGGCATAAATTCAGGAATAGGGATGGGAAATGAGGACTCTTATTGGCACACTGGGAACTATTCAACTATTCCTCGAATACCTTTTGGTAAAATTGTGTTGTTTTTTTTGTTTTTACCTTTGTAATGTGATAAATCAATCTTTGGACCTGTAAAAAAAAAAAAAAAAACCTATACAGTCCCCCGTTTGCAAGTTTCAGTCTTCCAAAGTGCCCTCTTTGGTTTCCTTGTTCTCTGCGATGAAACATGTCTAGATAGATTATAGCTGGTAACTAGCCTCAGCAGTGAGGACCGGTCCGCTAATCGCACAGCGCTCTAGGAAATGCTACCTTAACACAGAAAAGAGTGAAAATGAAAATCATGACACAACCGTAGTCCAAAAAACTGACTCAGTAATGTCAGCCATACAGCATTTGTATTTGTTTGTATGTAAAGCTAGCTAATAAAAAGTGTAAGTTAAGTTGTAATGGTGCATTTTAGTGCTTTTGAATTAAAGTTTAATTTGTGAAAGTCAAATAAGATAAGAGAATTATATGACTTCAATCAGCCTTCCCTTGAGTAAAGACCTGCAGAGGCAGATGGATATGCTCCTATGTGTCGTTTGTTTTATTGCTCAAGAAGTGACTAAAGTCACATCATGATTGGGATGGCATCCATTCATAACTTTCTAACATACAGTAATTTTTCGATGCATCCTTGAATGCACCAACAAAACAGTCTCTGCTCTCAACAACGAAACAAAAGAAAAAAGGTTAAAAGGATTCATAGAAATGGAAATTTAGTGAAACCAGTGGTCGCCTTGAAGGGACCGCAGTATAGCTGTACTGATACAAGATTCTATAGTATGAACTTCTGCAGCTTTTCCCTGTTTTATATGATTGGAGATAAAATATCTTTGGGTCTGGGACATCAGCTTGGGCTCTGGGAAATTGTGATAGTGACTATGTTCTGATATTTTATAAAAGTCTACAAAATGAATAACCGTTGATTTGAAGCAGACAAGCAGGTAGGTTGATAATAAGCTGATAAAATCCATCAGTCAAGATCTGAACTGACAGGATTTTTCCGCCAGAAAAAACTGGTTAACCTTTTGTGACAAACTGAAAACTGCAAAGGTTTGGTGTTTTGGCCAACAGTGTTCAAATTCAATCATCCATCTGGAGACCAGAGGGAAAAATGAAACTGAAACACAAACCTTTAACTTGACTAAACTGTTTGACCTCGAAGTACCAGGAAAATTGATGTCACAAAGCCAGAACACAGTTTTTACCTTCTTCAGTGTCGTCTAAAAGGCTCAGGAGGGTTTTGTTTGCTACACATTCGTCAGGAAATACAACAGGTGATTGACATCTCCATCACTTCTTACACCTGACTGAACAAACACATTGCCTCACTGGGCCGTCAACAAGGAAAACACGCTGGCTGTTGTGTAAATTTCCCCTAAAGAGTCCAGTTTCTGCATAAATCTCTTTCAGGAATCCTCAGACAGAAACTGGTTTATCGTCAGTATGAGCCGTAAAAATCACTGCAATCCCTCTGAGAAATTTCAGCACGTTCCATACTCAGCAGGTGAGCAGAAAAGGCCGAGGTGATATCAGATAATAAGTCTCACGCTCGACAGCATGAATTCAACTTCCTCCAGTCAGGTCAGAGCTTCCTGCCTTTTTAGTTCAGGACAAATTAAAGGATAAAACCTCTTTGTAGCAGAATCAGTGAAAGTGAAGGCTGGACAGCAGTGAAGTGTAATTTCAGCTCCATACATTTGACCTCTGACCCTCTGCCTGCTCTCTGCTCTATAACAGTAGACGTATGCAAATAGCCGGCTGTTAATCTGCTGCTCAGAACTGACCTGATGCCTCGGACTGCAGTCATGGTCTGCTGTATATTGTACTCATCTACATGTGGCAAAAAACTGTGTAACAATGTAATGAACAGATCGTACTCATGTCGTTCGCTCTGGACTACATTGTACGTTCACTCAAACATGTAGAATATGAAAATAAAAAAATAAAATATTCATAAATATATTAAAAATATTCACAACTCTGGTTGGACGATTCTTGATGATATAGTTGAAATCACAGAGCAGTGATGTGGAGCTGCTATGTGAGACACACTGGGGGTGACGATGTCAGGGTAGCATCATTGGGCACATTTGAAGGAAAAAGCTGAACTGCTAAACTCAAGACCTGCTCATCAAACACTTCTGACAGCCAGACTACAACATCAAACTTCTATCTGAGATTTTGTTTTTATATAATAATAAGACTGGTGTTTAAAACTACAAACTGTGTTTCACAGTTACGTGTCAAGTTGTTTTCTTTATCCAACAATGAATCTGAACTGACAGCAAATGTTCAATGTCCATTTTTCGGGCAGGTTTTCTATTTCGCAACAACAATCTCTTGAACACAATCACCTATATAATGCCACTTCTTGTGGCAGCAATAAATTCAGCATCACAGTTGAGGACCAGAACAGGAACTTCAGCAGTAAAAGAAGGCATCAGTCACTGGGACTTTGTCAAGACTTTTTATACAAACAATCATAAATCCACCTGATTTTCTATATCTGTTAGCTTTAGCTTGAAAAATAGATTTAGATGTTAACGGAAAGAGAAAAAGAAAAAAACAAATGAACCTGGTCCCAATCATGCAGATAGGCCTGGACCTGAACTGCAGCATCAATTTTGCTGTTTTCTCTTGTTATACTTAATGCTAACAGACTAACAGAGTTCAAACACCAGTCAAAAAGAAATGAAACCAGCTCAGACAGCAGCTGCAGGTCATCTCCAGTCACATATAGTTGAGAACCAGATGGGAAATGACGAGAAATCATCAGATCTGAGTCAGAAAACTCTGAGCTGCAGTGTGAAAGTCACTACAACACGGTCACAGCTGCTGTCTGATGGCCTGCTCTGTTCCTGTGCTGTTTCACTACTTACACACACCTGAGTCCTTCCAAATAATTACAGGACTGCAGAAACACTGAGAAACAAAAAATACAAAAAAACTAATCTGGATTTCAATTTTTACAATATTTACCAAAAGCTCAAGTTTCTACATGTTTCTCAGAGAGAGTGTTTGCATTCCTGTCAGCTGCGGTTCTGTCGGAGCAGGTGTTGTGTCGTTAAACACGAGGACGCCTGACTGAAATAAAAGCAGCGACACGACGAGCAGGCGAGGGCCGGACGACCTCAGCGAGCTGGAACAAAATCATCCGCTGCACCTTTTTCTTCACAACAACAGATGTTAGTGTCCAGGTTACAAAGAAGAAGAAGGCAGGGGGGAAAGGTGTCATGAACAACATCATCTGTTCACGCCGAAGTCAAGTCCTTTCACATCGAAAACAAAACGACGTCCTGTGATGCTTCTTTAGCACGTCTCGCTACGTTCAAAGACAGAATGATGATGATGAGTCCACACAGAAGAAAACACGAGAAATCAATCAGAAATACCTCTCAGCATTATCAGAGCACAACAGAATCACAATGATCTGCGACTGATGCTCAAAAATGCATATTCACACAGAGAGAAAGATTCATATTAAAGGTCTACAAATTAATTGGTGACTCTAAATTGCCTGTAGGTGTGAATGTGAGCGTGAATGATCGTTCGTCTCTGTGTGTCTCAATGTCAGCTGGGATCAGCTTCAGCAGGTAAGCGGTTATTGAAAATAAATGAATCAAATTGATTCCACCATGTCGCCTAGTGTGAACAGAACAGAGTAGAATGTAATAGAAGAGAATATCCAAAAAAATGTGTCCCAATATGTCCAGAAAAGAACAGAAGAGACGCAAACAACAAGTAGATTTATGAAGCTGTGAATTTTGTTACACAGAACAGAATTAAAGGTGTGTGCCTGCTTGTCATCTCTACATCAACAGGTAATGAATAGATCCAGAGGGTCCAAAGACCAACAGGTACAAAAACAAATATGTTGTTTGAAACCACATGTAAATGTAATGAGTATGAAGTATGTAAGTATGACGGCTAAATTAAAAAAAAAGGTGGAAAAAAACAAACAAAACAATGAATCATCCAGGAGACGGCGTCCATCACATTCTGTGCTTAAAGATCAGAGCAGACCCTTTTTTCAAAACAGCGGCTATAACGTCTCACACTGACTGAATCAAACTGAATCTCATCATCAACAGGTGACAAGAAACAAAGAAAGGGTTCCTGTTCAAACGTGTGAACATCTGAACAGAAGTGAATTAAAGGTGTGTGCTCGCTCGTCAACGCTGAATCAACAGGTAACGACAAACATGCAACCCTGTCCTGAACAGACATGCTGTCTGAAATCTGACTGAACCACTGGGATGGAAGAACAGAAAAGAATCTGTTTGCCTCTCAGCACCCACAGACAACACAGAATAGAATAGAATAGAATAGAATAGAATAGAATAGAAGTGTAATAAACTAAGTAAGTTACATCTTGAACAGAAACATGTTTCCAAATCCATTCAAGTCAACAGGTAAAATCAATCAATACCCCTGCAGGTAAACAATGCCCGACCCAACACACAACGAAATACAACAGAACTGAACAGAACAGAAGTCATGTGACTTCTTCTTGCACCTAAATCAGCTAGAGTAGATTTCATTTACAAAACAACCATAAAAGAATATATATAAAAACTGAATCTCTTCATCAACAGGTGACAAACAAATGTGTTCCTGTCCAGATTATTAGTAGAACAACAGGTGTAAACACAAAGATGATGGAACAGAATAGAACAGACAGCAGGTGTAAGTGGAACAAGTTACATTATGAACGAGTTCAAAGTTCATATCCAGCTGATGACCCGCCTGCTCTGAATCAACAGGTGACATCAGTGGATGTTCGCACAGGTAAACAAAGTCATGTGATTCATCCTCACCTCTAAATCAACAGGTGAGAGACAGAAGAGTGCAGACGTGCCGACATGACGTGTCTGGATCTCATCATCATCAACAGGTAACAAGAAAAGAAAAAAAAAAGATGATTGTGTCAAACGTGTGAACAGAACTGAACAGCGCTGAGCAGCATACACATTTCACATTTCCACCTTAATTCCACCTTAACAAATCAGGGCCAGTGAAGCAGCTTTAAAGGTCATGTCCAGTTTGACCTGCACAGGTGAATCCCTCCACAATAAAACTTCCTGTTCATTCCTCTGACACACACACGCACACACACACACACACACACACACACACACACACACACACACCTTGCCTGCTTGAAGCATCAACACTCCAACACTTCCTAAACCTGCACACACACACACACACACACACACACACAACATGTAATATATATAATAATATAATAATAGATATATATATTATATAATATTAATATATATATATAATAATATATATATATATAAAGGTACACACTACACATCACGTGCAGGAAAGGCGAGACCGCGCGAGGCAAAGCGTTCCCCCGAACAGTCAGCCAACCGACCTGTTACCCAGAAGCCACGAGCCTCTCTCTCCACACACACACACGCACGCACACACACGCGCTCGCTCACGCACGCACGCCTCGGCTCTCCTCTGGAAAGGGTGACAGCGTTCCTCCTGACACCTCCAGGCTCACAGTAACAAAACAAGCAACAGAATAACGCAAACCGGGCTGCCGGTCCGTTCAAACCCGCCTGTGTGTGCAGCTGTAAACATGCAGTGAGGAAGAGGAGGAGGAGGAGGAGGAGGAGGAGTGTGTGCGGGAACAAAAATCCAAGCCCCGTTACCGTTCTCTCCGCGTCGGGTCCTGCTGGATGCTCGGCTTGGTGGGCGCCATCTTCCTGCAACAATTATTTGATTTCTTACTTTCTCTTCTTCTTCCCTCTCTCCTCCTCTCCTTCACATTTATTTGGACGCGGAGTCGCGGCGGTGCGCTGCGCCCTGACAGCAATGCGTCATGGTCGGTGTGTTAAGACAAAGCCATGTCCGTGAGTGTGTGTACGTGCGTGTGTGCGTGTGTGTGTGTGTGTGTGTGTGAGAGAGAGAGAGAGCGCGCGCGTGCGTCTCGTGCTTGTCTCTCTCTCCTCCCGCCGCTCAGGAGCGTGGAAACAACGGGCGGTGGAGGCGAAGGCAAGGAGCGGGCTGCAGCAGCAGAGGCATGCCGAGCGGAGTGAGGGGGAAACCCGGGGTGGATGCCTCTCAGATCCCGCTGTCTCTCTCTCTCTCTCCCTCTCTCTCTTCACACAGCTTCGGTTTACAGGAGAATTTCCTGCATGCGCTCCGGAGGAGAGAGAGAAGAAGAAGAAAAAAAAAGAGCCACAACAGGCGCGTCAAATCTTTACATTCTCGCCGCCGCTGCAGCGCCTAGATCCCGGTTCAAATCCCCGCGGCAGAGCGTCGCTGGGCGGTCAAAGTGTCTGTGGTTTCTCGGAGCATTTTTCCCTCCTCTGGCTGCTGACAGGAAAAAAAAAAGGACACCACACATCTCCGGTATTTTCTCCTCCAGCCCCGGCGCAACAACGCCACTCAGTTGCAGTTGGAGTCAGTTTGTGTGTGTGTGCGTGCGTGTGTGTGTGTGTGTGTTTGTGTGTTTTCATTTTTTATTTAATTCTTCCTGTATTACAGGTTGCACCGGGTCTATTATCCAATTTTTAAGCATCACACACACACACACAAAAAAAGAAGAAAAAAAAACCCCAGCGTGCGCAGGGGGTGATGGGTGATTTATTTGGATGGTTGCCCTGTAAATCAGATCTATGCACCTCCACCCCTCGTCCTCCTCCACCCCTCAGTGTGATGATGAACACATCACAGCGAAATGTCAAAATCCAGTCCAAAAAATCCAAAAACTTTTGGAGCTGGTACCTTCTTCTTTTTTTCTTCTTCTTCTTCTCGCTCATGTTTCAATGTTTAAATCTGCGTCGCAGAGAGTTAGTCAAGCCCTGGAACCCTCAAAAAACATCTAAATTATCAGCTCACTTGTTTTAGATTTAAGGCCACTGAAATATCCTTCAGGCTTTGAGGTTTGCACGTCAGCGATGGCTCATTATCCTCCAACAGAAACGGCCGTCTGCTTCTTCTTCTACCTTTTTTTTTTCCCGCCTCAACATTCATTTAAATTCCTCCTTTCTCTTTTTAAATGTATAATTCATTGTGACCTAATCGGTGTGCTGTGTGATTAACCCCCGGGCTGCAGCCCTGGAAGCTGAAAAGCCTCCCTCTCTATACCAATGACCTGTCAAGGTCAAAGGCATGCTGGGTATTCTCCACACAAACACGGGGGTTAGAGGCGCTACTGTGGTGGAAAATAAAGACTGGAGAGGGGGAAACGGCGACCTCCGGCCGACGATCATCACGAGCCCCCCTCGACGCGAGTGCATCCGCGTGGTTCAGAAAAGGCGTCGACGTGTGATCGTGTCTGACAGCAGGCGCGTTGGTTTCGCTCTATAAAGCACGTTTCTCACATCAAAACCGAGCTTTGGATGAAGTGTGGTCGGGTTCTGCTGCATCCCTTGTTGCCGTTTTATCTGACTGTGTAAGAAAGATGATCAGGAGCAGAGACGGTGACAGTTTTTTGGTCACACGAGAGTCCAAAACCTGAAAAGGTCACGGCTTTGACCCCCAGCACACTCACATCACTCAAACGCTGCATTATTTTTTTTTTGCACCACACTTAAATTTGGGGGTCAAAAATAAAGAAAAACGCTGTTTTTTTTTAATTGAAACTTGTTTGTTTCTGAACTGCGGCACCAAACCGGCCTCGCATCTGATTTTTCCCAAACGTAGTCCGGCGTCAGTGAAACTGCAAGCGCTCCGTTCTCTCCGGGGTGAGGTTTGGCTGCTCCTTCCCTCTCTCTCTCTTACCCCCCTCCACCAACCCCGTCTCAGCTCTGCTTACTGAGAGCAGTCAAACGGAGGCGACGTGGATAATGGAGCGTAATGTATAAACATATTAGCTCCCAGCTGTTTGTTGGGGGAAACATTATGTGTGGAGAGAGGGACGCTGGGGCCGATGGAGGCGCGGGATCCAAAAGAATGGGGAGACATTTTTTAAATTATTTTTCAGAGAAACAAACATTTGAAACGAGTTAGAGAACCTTTCTTGGTCAAGTTCACCTTCATAAAAATTAGATCATTCAGGCCCGGCTGTCAAACTGAGGCGGTCTTCGAGGAGTCCTGACGGTTTCCCCGGGGCCGCCAGATGACGACAGGAAGGTTTCACGACACATCAAAGAACGTGTCAGACCTCGCCTCTAATCCTTGTCCTCCCACATATGGACACAAACATAAGGTTGTGTCCTGTGTGGGGGTCTCGGTGCCCAGAAGCCCTGCTTTAAATAACAATACGGCCCCTTATTCTCCTCCGCATTTGTTGCTTTAGAGGGCCGAGACGCTCTGGGTGCACTCAGAGGCCCTGGCTGTGATTTATGTCGTGTTTGTTCCCAACAACTTTCAGACTTTTACACACATACACACACACATAGCTACATTCTATAATACGGAGAGAGTTTTTCGAGGGGGGGTAATAAGGCAAAATAGTGTGTGTGGGGTGTTTAGGGGTGTGTTTTGGCCCCCCCACAGCTCCAGATGATTAGAAAAAACAACCCTACTGAGCCAGCCGGACGGGGAGGCAATAATTTAGATTCAGAGTGGAGGGGAAATAAGGAAATAACAGGGCGATGGATGGAGTGAATTGTCGCCAGAAAAAGAGAAAAAAACAGGTTGGATTGGAGGAGAAACATTTCTCTTTTTCTAAAATAACTCCATCCTCCTGTTTCTGACAAATTACCTCCAGCGTTTCCACTGAATTAGCAGAGCCTTATCCCAGTGTTTTCCACTGAATTACCTGAACTTCACTCCTCGATTTCCACTAAAAATCTCTCCTCTGCTCCTGCTTTGTCTTTGCTGAACACACACACACTTCATATTCCTCTTTTTCCACAAACATTAATGTGGAAAACTTCCCAAAACAGACTGCAGATAGTGGATTAAATCCTCTTGTGAGGCAGCAAATGCTGCTTTTTTCCCCCCGTTTTCAGGTTAAAATAAACTGAGGACACATTTTTATTGGAGAATTTACCCGAATGCTGCTGCTGATGAAAACCCTTTTCAGGGTGCAGGATGATGTAGTTGGGTAAAAACTTTGATTTTAAAATACCAGCTGATAGCAATGATCTTTATATCTCAAAATAAATATATCAAACCCTAAAAACAAACAAAAAAAGTCCGCTGAGTTAAAGATGCCCAACTGGATCAGAACAGAAAAGTCTCATGAAGAAGATTTTTAATATAATAAACATAAAAATCTGAAGCTTCAGGAATATTTCAATATTTGCCTGAATTTGTACTTTTTTTTTTTTACTCTGGACGCTACAGGTCGTTCTGTTTTTCCTCCCCACATACCTTTGCTGGTAGGCGGTGATTCCCTGCACGCTCTGCGGGGTCCCGTTCGTGGCTCCGGGGACCGGCACCCGACCCACCGAGGGTCCGGTCACCATCCCGCCGCCTCCTCCTCCGCCTCCTCCTCCACCACCACTTCCAGCCCCGGGTCCACCGCCTGCCGAAGCCGTCACCTGGACGCTGAAATCCGGGAAGATCCTGATCATGGTCCACCAACCCCCCTGGACGTCTCCGATGCGCTCCCTCCGCGTCTAGTTTAACAACCTCCTCCGCGTCTCCTCCTTCCTCCCAGCGCAGACCAGTCACCGGTAACTGGGATCGATAATCAGGTATCGATGGAGCAGCAGAAGACAAACAACAATCTGATAGTTTGTTGTTTCTTTAGAGTTTCTTCTTTAACCTTCAGATATAACTCTCAAACAAATCCGGATCATGGTCCCGGTGCGCAAAACAAACAGTCACCAATCAATGGATCAATGAACGGGATGAGTGAGTGCACGAGCACAAACCTTTCTTATTTCTTCTTCTTCTTCTTTTTCTTCTTCTTCTTCTCGGTTCTATCCTTCACAGATAACCTCCGTGCACCCCCGTGCAGCTCCGGATCATGGTCCCGGTGTCTCCGGTGCGCGCGGTCTCTCCCCCTTTTCTTTATTCCTCCCACTCAACAGTCAATGGGATCGATGGATCAGTGGATCTAGGAGGTGATTATTATCACCGATTTAAAAAGGCAGACGGGCAGCCCCGTGTGTGTTGTCGCCTCCCGGTGCAGGAGCTCCGGACTCTCTCCCTCTCTCACACGGGCACCGCCGCCGGCTCTCCATCCGAGAAAGGCATCCGGTCCCCGGCTGTCCTCCGCTCTGCCTGCCTGCCTGCCTGGTCGTAGGAAAGAGGGGGAAGAGTCGGTGGGTGTCTTGTGGGAACAGCGGACCTGAAGGAGAGCAGTGTGTCGGTCAGTCAGTCATCAGACAGTGAGCGCGCGGCTCTCGAGCAGCACGAGCTCGGCAATGACATTGGTGTGATACAGCAGCGGCGAAGTGTGTGTCGGTATGTCGGCGAGCGCCTGCGTGCGTGCGCGTTTGTGCGTGGATGTGTGTGTGTGTGTGTGTGTTGTCCTCTGCGCTCGAGAGAGAGAGAGAGAGAGAGAGAGAGCGAGAGATTGACTGATAGCGCTGTTTGTTCAGCAGGAGGACATTTCCTCTCGTTTTATTGAGCAGAAAAACGCAGCAGCGCCTTTATTTTAAAGATAATAAAGAGCACATTTAAGAGAAAACGGCACCTTTCTTATTCCTGAGCCTTTGTCGCAGTTTGTTTCACCTCGTAAAAGTCTTCAAAATGTCACACACACAGCTCCAAAACAACTTTCAGCAGTGCGCGGACACGTTTCAGAGCTCTGCGCTTGAGAAAAACGGACGAACTTTGAGGTTTTCTCTGCGCGTAACGCGTCCAAACCCGAGCCAAGACAAACATCAAGTGTCATCTTCGTGCTCAGGAGGAGCTGTGGCGGCTCACGGAGCTGAAGTGAGAGGAGAAGTGTGAATGAGTGAGGTGTGTTTCAGGGAGTTTTCTTCATCAGGTGTGTTTGTGTGTCAGGTCTCTCATCTGATCTGTGAACAGCTGAAGCCTCTCTGCTCTGCTCTCTCCGCTCACTGGAGCTCGGTGTGTGATCAGACTCCAGAATAAAGTCATACTCTCTCTCTCTCTCTCTCTCTCTCTCTCTCTCTCCATGTCTCCTCCCCTTTCTCTCACTCACTTAAACTCCCTCACAAATCAAAAATGCCTCCACAGCTTTTTTTGTTGTTGCTGTTTATCTACATTTTATTTTTTTGCTGAGTTTAAAGCACCATTGTGCAACTTTTCTACAGTTGTTAAATCCTGTTGGTTCTGACTTGTAATAGTGAATGGTGTCTCTTTCATTCGTATGTCTGTTCTCACACAAAGTAACTTTGGGTACGTAACGCTTTACGGCACTAAGTCACACACCACCAACTATTTGACTGATTTTGGTGAAACTGGATCATATTTTATGGAGAAAATGTTTTCTGCTTTTCCCTCTGATGTCCTCCGGCTGCTCCACCTCAACTCTCTGTGATTTACAGAGTTTCCTGATGGACAGTGAAGTAAACTGCTGCCAACTGTAGCTGCTGTTAGCTAATGTTAGCTCAGTTTGTTAGCCGGGCTGCCCAGAATGTGCACTCAGAGCACCGGGTGTACTGTTTGTACCACAGGCATTTTGGACAACCGGGAAGAAGAAGAGGAAGTGTTCAGGCAGGGGGAGCAGAGCCAGCGTCGTGCCAGAACCTGAGCTGGGCGAGCGGGCAATGTAACTGGTCTCAGCAGCCTCTATGGACATAATGACAGAGGAGAAGAGACTGAAGAGGACGTTGACAAAGGAAGCTAAGAAGAGAAAAGGAGAGAGTGAGCGAGCAAGAAGCCGCCAGACAAGAGTAAATGTGGGACTGATTTTTAGTGGTTGGTGAGAGCTTGGTGAAATAAAAGGCTGAAAGACAGACGCCGAGCTGGGCTGACTGCTGTTGGACTAGTCAGTAATATTAGCTGCTGCTATGTCTGCTGTTGTTGACCTTGCTTGATGTTTGGCTGTTAGCAAAGTTGTCGACTCGCTAGTTTTTGATCATAAGTAATGTAATCAGAACAAATACACGTGTACAGCTGTCCATATTTACCACAGTGGGATCTAACTCTGAAACTGGAGGAGACAAATCACAACAAATACCAAATCTGACATGATGTTGCTGTAAAGGAATATACCAACCACATTTTATCCAGCCACTCCAGCTTGCTGCAGCATTAACCTACATGTCCAACGTATTGGTAGGTGAATATTTGTAATTTATAAGAAACTGAATTCTCACTGCATCGCTGATTTCTCTCCTGTAGCTTCAGTTTTTTCTGTTTCACCGAGGTTTGCTGTGACTGTTTGTTTTGTTCGGCTCCACTTCTTGAGGAGAACTCAGAGTTCTGCCTCTCAGACACGTTCACACAGCTAAAAAAACTCTAATTTGCATCCTGACATTTTCAGCACGGGGAATCGAACCCCCAACTCCGGCAGTTTTACTGCTCTCCTCCTCCTTCTTATCGAGCCACCCAGGACACATTTTCAATATTTCACCCTCCTCTGGACCCTGCCGAAACCCCCTCCCGGATCCCTGCTGGGATTCCGAGCCTTACTTTTGAGCAGCCCTAATAACCTACAGTTCTCGTCTGTCCTCCGAAACAAAGCATTGCACTAATAAAACGTCCCAATTGAGCTGATTAAATACCAATAAAAACACACAGCTCGCCACACTGCCAGCCCGCAGTCTAAATTGGATCGCAGCTCTAACCAGCAGCTCCTAATGAAAACCACCGCTGCAGCTCGGCCCCGCTCGCCTGCAGTACAGTTTACCTCTCTCTCCCTCTGTAATGAAATCAAATGAATTGGACTGGAGGTTTCAGGGGAGACATGCTGGACCCCCTTATAGAATTAGGACTGAACAGAGTGTGTGTTTGTGTTTGTGTGTTTGTGTGTTTGTGTACTTGATGTAGATGTGCATCTGCGTTTTCGAAGTATGACTACTGACTCATGACGTGAGTTCATGACTGCTATATGCATTTGATATGTGATTGTGTATTCGCCTCTGGAATGTGTGTGTTTTTTATTTGTGTGTGTGTTTACATTACAGACTATGTACTGACTGTATTAGTGAGCTGTGACCAGGTAAAGTACAGCAGACAGAATCAGGACAGTCAACCTGCTGTTATCCCTCAGGACAACATACACACACACACACACACACACACACACACACACATTCATCCTGGGCTCAAACAGCAACACTCAGCCTCCACGAACATTTCTCATAATGTTGTGGTGCGTTTAGGTACCTTCAAGGCTGTCCATTAAAGCAACGTTACGAGTTAGATCCCACTGTGGTAAATATGTTCAGCTGTACACGAGTATTTGTTCTGATTACATTACTTATGAGCAAGGTCAACAACAGCAGACATAGCAGCAGCTAATATTACTGACTAGTCCAACAGCAGTCAGCCCAGCTCGGCGTCTGTCTTTCAGCCTTTTATTTCACCAACCACTAAAAGTCAGTCCCACATTTACTCTTGTCTGGCGGCTTCTTGCTCACTCACTCTCTTCTTTTCTCCTCTTAGCTTCAACGTCCTCTTCAGTCTCTTCTCCTGCTGAGCCTGGGTACAGCTCCAGTTTTTGGCATAACACTGGCTCTGCGACCCACAAACCTCCTCTTCTTCCCGGTGGTCCAAAACACTAACACTCCCCCGGTGCTCTGAGCTCACAGTCTGGGCAGCCCAGCTAACAAACTGAGCTAACATTAGCTAACAGCAGCTACAGCTGGCAGCAGTTTACTTCACTGTCTATCAGGAAACTCTGTAAATCACAGAGAGTTGAGGCGGAGCAAAATGCACAAAGTCCTGATTATCTCAAGTTTGACTTAATTTCATGAATACACACAGGGGAACGGGGAAAAATTAGACAAAATGTTGTTGGGGAAATGTTAATACTACTTGAGATCTGGAACTAAAGTAAAAAACCTGAGGGGAAAAAAATCTGAAGAAAATTAAAGATACAAATTTAGTTTTTTTCTTCTTTAATCTTGAAACTTTTGACACACAGAAGTAGAAGAAAAAGGAGCTCTCTCATTGTACCTAAACGCACCATCACACACACTCTTTCAGGTTCAGTATCATCATCCACACACGCCATCAGCTGTCATCAGTTTTTCTGACTTGCTGTAAAACACAACAAAAGTCAATAATTCCCCGTCATGTCTCTCAGAATCCATTTTGGAGGCAGCTTGTCATCTCTGCAGACACGCGTGCCTTTCTATTAAGCCGACCATCAGTCTGTTAAAGATCACACATCTCTGTTTCCTCATATTTTTTTTATATATCAGAATCAGCCAATGAGAGAAAGCATAACTTTTATTTCAGAATATCAGATTTTATTTTATACTAACCCACTGGGTTTTGATTGATGAACAAAAAGCCTGCTTCAAAAAGACAACAAGCGTCACTAACTTTTTATTTTTACATTTCAGGAGACAAAAAACTTTCAGACTTCAATTCTGAAACCAATGGCTGCCAAAGGTTTATTTTAATCATTAAATAAAGATTATCGGTTTAAATCTGGGATCAAAATATGCTTTACTTGACACAAACATGTCATGAGTATTCAAGCTCTAGGACTGGTCAGGTGTCCATGTTTGAGGAGGACGTAGTTGCTGGGTGAGACTAAGTGCCAACCTCTGTGGCTGTGAAGTGAAGCCAACACAGAAAGTGTCAAAAACTGCTGTTCCTCAAACGTCCACTTGAGGCTGGCTCCAGAAGTGAGTCAGTCTCCATAAGTCCCCATGTTCAAATGTCCAACTTCACAGCAGAAAAAAACATGTTTACAGCCTGGTACAAAAAACTGTTTTGGTCTCTGTAGCTAATTTCCCCGTTCATGACAACTGTACTGAGGCTGACTCTTTATACAACTAAAATTATATTAAGGCTTAAAGTTATGCAGAATTAACAGCATGGACGCGTTGAGTGACAGGTAGGTGCCACAAATGTTTTGACTAACTTTGTATTTTGGGTTCATTTCTTCCTACCAAACCATCGTTGGTGACTGTAGGAAAGACTACAAAAGATGGTTTTGGTGAGTCTTTTTTTTTGTTTGTTTTTGTACTTTTTGGACTCGTGATAGGGATATAACGCGTTTCTGGTTAAACAGAAGTCACAAAAGGTTCATCTTGGTGGAGATCCTTTATATAATGCTGTCACATCTATGCAATCTGAGCCTGTGGGAGGCAAAAACTAATTTTTAGCAGACATATTTTGACCGACACATTTATTAGCTACTTTTTTACCATTGCCAGTCGTATTGCAAATATTTTCACATCTAACGCAGTGAATTTAAAGGTTTTTGTTGGAAAAACTGTGAATATCTTCAGAGCTTTGTCAGTAGAGTCCGGTGGGCTGTAGCGGCTGTATACATAAATCAAATCAAATCAAATCAATTTTATTTGTATAGCCCAAAGTCACAAAGTACATTTGCCTCAGAGGGCTTTACAATCTGTACAGGGAGTGACACCCTCTGTCCTTAGACCCTCGGTTCGAGGGGGAAAAACTTGCCCACAAAAACCCTTTTAACAGGGAAAAAATGTGGAAGAAACCTCAGGAAGAGCCACAGAGGAGGGATCCCTCTCCCAGGACGGACAGACGTGCAATGGATGTCACGTGTACAGGACAAATCAACACAAACATATTGTACAATGACTGATAAAATGACAATGAATTATAATGAATGATAAAAATGATTACAGTAATAGATATGGTAGTAATAATGACAGTAATAATATATGTAGTGGGCGTCATGCAGGATCACAGCAGCAGCCACGATCCACGAGAACCTGCTGGACGACAGAGCACAGAAACTCCGGGGAAGTTTGGTTAGTAACATGCATTAATGAGACATGTCCACAGATGGAGAGATATGGAGAGATATGGAGAGATATAGAGATATAGATATATATATATATATATAGAGAGAGTGAGATATAGAGAAATATAGAGAGATATATAGAGAGAGAGATGGATATAGAGAGAGACAGAGATAGAGAGAGAGAGAGAGAGAGAGAGAGAGAGAGAGAGTGTTTTCGGTAAGGGAGATGTGTGCATCTTCAACCAATACCGTGCCTGGCTAGGCATAACCCTCGGTGGGGTCCCCCGGCAGTTTAATCCTATGGCAGCATAACTAAGGGATGACCTGAGCCAGCCCTAACTATAGGCTTTATCAAAAAGGAAAGTCTTAAGTCTATTCTTAAAGGTGTTGACCGTGTCTGCCTCCCGAACCCAGAAAGGTAGTTTGTTCCACAGAAGAGGAGCCTGATAGCTGAAAGCTCTGGCTCCCAATCTACTTTTGGAACTATAGGAACCACAAGGAACCCAGCGTCCTGAGAGCGCAGTGTTCTAGAGGGGTAATAAGGTATATACTTCTTTTAGAAAGATGGTGCCTGACCATGAAGAGCTTTGTAAGTAAGGAGAAGAATTTTAAATTCTATTCTAGATTAATAGGTAGCCAATGCAAGGAAGCCAAAATGGGAGAGATGTGATCTCTGATCTTGTTCCTGTCAGAACACGTGCAGCAGCATTCTGATTAACTGCAAAGTTCTAAGAGACTTATTGGAGCAGCCTGATAACAAAGAGTTACAATAGTCCAGCCTTGAAGTAACAAATGCGTGGACTATTTTTTTCTGCATCCGCCTGAGAGACAATGCGTCTGATTTTAGCGATGTTACGTAAGTGGAAGAATGCAGTCCTCGAAATTTGTTTTATGTGGACGTTAAAGGACAAATCCTGATCAAAAACAACTCCAAGATTCTTTACAGTGGAGCGGGAGGCAGGGTGATCCCATCTAAAGTAACTAAGTCTTAGAAAGAGAGTTTCTGAGGTGTTTGGGTCCAATTACAAGAACTTCAGTTTTTGCTGAATTTAACATCAAAAAATTGTAGGTCATCCAACTTTATATCCTTAAGGCATGCTTGGAGTTTAGTTAACTGATTGGTTGCATCAGGCTTGATCGATAAATATAATTGGGTGTCTCAGCATAACAATGAAAATTGATAGAGTGATTCCTAATGATGTTCCCTAAAGGAAGCATATATAAACTGAATAGAAGTGGTCCAAGTACAGAACCTTGTGGGACTCCAGGACAAACTTTGGTCTGCATGGAGGATTCATCATTGACGAAACAAACTGAGATCAATCTAAAAAGTACGATTTAAACCAGCTTAGGGCGGTTCCTTTGATGCCAATTCGATGTTCCAGTCTCTGTAAAAGAATTTGATGGTCATGGTGTCAAATGCAGCACTAAGATCTAACAGGCAAAGTACAGAGATGAGTCCTTTGTCTGATGCCATTAGGAGGTCATTTGAACTTTGACTAATGCGGTCTCTGTGCATGATGCACTCTAAATCCTGACTGAAAATCCTCAAATAGACTATTGTATGGAGAAAGTCACACAGCTGATTAGCTACAGCTTTCTCAAGTACTTAGACAGAAAGGGAAGGTTTGAATCGGTCTGTAGTTGGCTAAGACCTCTGGGTCTAGAGTGGGCTTTTTAAGAAGAGGTTTAATTACAGCTACCTTAAAGGACTGTGGTACATATCCTGATAATAAAGACAGATTAATCAAATCCAATAACGAATTACTAACACAGGTAAAACTTCCTTAGCAACCTGGTTGGGATGGAGTCTAAGAGACAGGATGACGGCTTAGCTGCAGAAATGATTAAAGTTATTGATGAAGGTCGATGGGGGAAAAAACAGTCTAAATACATATCAGGTTTTACAGCTGTTTCAAAACTTGCTGTATCAGAATGCAGATCAATGTCTGTTTGAGGGCAAGAGGTGAGGATTTTGTCTCTAATAGTTATAATCTTACATTAAAAGCTCATGAAGTCATTGCTATTAGACCTAAAGGAATAGATGGTTCAGTAGAGCTGTGATTCCCTGTTAGCCTGTACAGGCTGAAGAGAAACCTGTGGTTGTTCTTATTCTCCTCAATTAAAGAAGAGTAATAGGCTGCTCTGGCATTACGGAGAGCCTTCCTGTATGTTTTGAGATTATCTTGCCAGGCTAGATGAAATCTCCAGTTTAGTGGCACGCCATTTGCGTTCAGATTTACGTGCCTCTGCTTTAATTTACGAGTCTGCTGGCTATACCATGGTGCTAGCCTTCTTTGTTTAATTATCTTCTTTTCAGAGGTGCAATAGAGTCTAGAGTTGTCCATAATGAGCCTGTAATACTATCAACAAATGGTCTTTTTGTGGGTGGCTAAAGGAGTAGACAAGTCCTCTGTTACAGTTAGACATGGGCATTGATTCAATGCTGAAGGAATCATTCCTTAAATTTGGCTACAGCACTATCAGATAAACATCTGCTGTAGAAGCTCTACACAAAGGCTTAATAGTCCGGTAGTAATGGAACTCAAAGGTTATTAAAAAATGGTCAGACAGAAGAGGATTCTGTGGGAAGACTATTATATTATCAATTTCAATGCCATATGAAAGAACAAGATCAAGAGTGTGGTTCAGACAATGAGTCGGTTTATTTACACTTTGACAAAAGCCAATTGAGTCTAATAGAGAGATAAACGCAGTACTAAGACTATCATTGTGGTTGTCCACATGAATGTTAAAATCACCTACAATAATTACTTTATCTGTTTTAAGGATCAAGCCTGATGCAAATTCTGCAAATTCAGATAAAAATTCAGAATAAGGACCTGGAGCTCGATATACTGTAACAAATAAAATTGGCTGTAAAGTTTTCCAGGTTGGGTGAGTGAGGCTAAGGACAAGACTTTCAAATGAATTATAATTTAGTTTAGGTTTGGGATTTATTAATAGACTTGAATCAAATATGGCTCCAACTCCACCACCTCGACCAGTACTTCGAGGAACATGAGTATTATAATGACTCGGAGGAGTGGATTCATTTAAGCTAACATATTCATCCTCCTGCAGCCAGGTTTCAGTGAGGCAAAACAAATCAATATCATAGTCAGATATTAATTCATTGACTAAGACAGCTTTAGATGACAAAGACCTGATATTCAATAGTCCACATTTAATTCTCTTATTTTGGACTGTTGGAGATGTTGATTTAATTTGTATTAAGTTTTTATGATGAACTCCTCTTCTGTTTGTTTTATCTTTAAATAATGTAGGTGGACGGGGGACAGACACAGTCTCTATACTAAAGGACTGGGTGGGCAACTGCTCTAATGGAGGCGCAGAGAAGCGTGTAAGACTGCAGCTCTGCTTCCTGGTCTCAACTCTGGGTTGTCGACATGATTTTGGTCAGCTAATAAACTTGGCCATATTTCTAGATATGAGAGCTGCTCCATCCAAAGTGGGATGGATGCCGTCTCTCCCAATCAGACCAGGTTTTCCCCAGAAAGGTGTCCAATTGTCTATGAAGCCCACATCGTTTGCTGGACACCACCTCGACAGCCAGCGGTGAAATGACGACATGCGGCTAAACATGTCATCACTGGTCACATTGGGGAGGGGACCAGAGAAAACTACGGAGTCCGACATCGTTTTGGCGTATTCACACACCGATGAAACATTAATTTTAGTGACCTCCGATTGGCGTAACCGGGTGTCATTACCGCCGACGTGAATAACAATCTTACTGTATTTACGCTTATCCTTAGCCAGCAGTTTCAAAAAAGACTCGATGTCGCCCGCTCTGGCCCCCGGGATGCATTTAACTATGGCCCCCGGTGTCGCTAACTTCACGTTTCAGACTATGGAGCTGCCAATGACCAGAGTTGGCCTCTCAGCAGGTGTGTCGCTGATTGGGGAAAATCTGTTTGAAACGTGGAGCGGTTGGTGGTGTACCGTGGGCTTCAGTTTGGAGCTATGCCTCCTTCGAACAGTCACCCAGCCTCCCGGCTGCTCGGGAACTACCGGGGGACGGCTAGCTGAAGCTACCTGTGGCTGTACCGCACCGGCTACAGGGGACTGGCTAACTATCTGAGCTACTGACTGTTCGGTGGTGCGGTACTGTGCCTCTAACTCACTGACCCTCGCCTCCAAAGCTACAAATAAACTACATTTATTACAAGTACCGTTATCACTAAAGGAGGACGAGGAGTAACTGAACATGTGGCACACAGGACAGGAGAGAGCAGGAGAGGAGAGAGGAGAGGAGAGGGACGCCATTGCTATAGCTAGGCTAGTTAGTGTGGCTAACAGAAAACATATACAACAGTATACATATATACATGATATACACTTATTGTCTTGTGCAGTAAAGAAATACAGCAAATTTCCTTACAAATTAAGGGAACAAAAAAACATTCTCTTAGTGATGTGTCTGTGTTGAGCGTAGACAGTAGACAGCATTACTCTACAGTAACATTTGACAGCCGTCTTCATGATATCATCACTGTCGTGAGAAAGACAGGTAGCCTGGCGAGCCAACCCGAGAGACAGACAGCCAATGACAGCCGCCCACCCTGCCAGCTCAAAATGACAGTTAAATCTCTTTCCCCTGTAATCAAACTAATAATGTTACCCTCTTAATATTTTCCCTCTCCCTGCATTGATGGATGGGGTCAGGCTGTGATTCCCCCGGCTGAGGTCAAAGGTCGAACCGGAGCCTCGGCTCTCTGCTCTGCCACTTTAATGGGAGCTGAAATATTAGTCCTAAACGCCTGCGGACGCCCCGACGCCTCAGCACAGATGATGAATTAACTGCTATGAAGAATTACAGATGGAGCATTTTGAAGACACACACACAATTTCCTCATCTACACACCTCCATATGCAAATGATTGATAATAGACATCACTGACATCAACTTTATGTCTTCTTTTTTGTCCTTTCCCTCACACACACACACACTTCCATACGTATGCTAATGATTGATTGTATTCTCCGGTTGACGCTGGCATCATCATTGCTTTTATTTATTCGGCCGTTCGCAGCAGCTCTTGGCCTCTCGCCGTCTCATATCAAATTGTTTTTTAAATGCATTTTGACGACTGATGTGAAAATGCAATCAGGATGAAACTCTATGAATCCATATTAAAAGCACAATCATAAACCTGTAAAGTGTACACGCACACTCGTGGTTGCAATCAGCAGATCACATAATGCTTTAATGGAGCCAGACTTTGCTGTCAGATGGTCACTCTCCTCAAACTTTGCATTGATTTTTAAAGTATCAGTGATGTCATTTTAGGATGTTTTTCTTCAGGAGTCAAACTATAAAATGAAACAGCCCTCCACGATGAAAAGATGAGAAGAATCTTCTTTTTCTCTGCCACAGAGATTTTGGTCTAAAAACTATTAATGAAGAACACATTACCATGAAAACACACACCGTGTTAGTTACACAACTTCCTGCTTGGCGGCAGGTTGAGCCTCAAAGGTCGAGACAGCTGATAATGGCCACTGTATAAACACTGTTATTATTAGTTAAGCGTGCACAGCATGCTAACATGAGCATGCTGACATGCTAAACGTAGGCTCATTACCACGCTTTGTTAACTGTACATATAAATGACTAAAGATTACATGCTGAAGATATTAACATGCTAACTATAATCATGATAGATAGAAATGTACACACCAGTCACACACCACCAACTATTTGACTGATTTTGGTGAAACTGGATCATATTTTATGGAGAAAATGTTTTCTGCTTTTCCCTCTGATGTCCTCCGGCTGCTCCGCCTCAACTCTCTGTGATTTACAGAGTTTCCTGATGGACAGTGAAGTAAACTGCTGCCAACTGTAGCTGCTGTTAGCTAATGTTAGCTCAGTTTGTTAGCCGTACTGCCCGAACTTAGCTCAGAGCACCGGGGGAGTGTTAGTGTTTGGACCATCGGGAAGAAGAGGAGGTTTTCAGGCCCGGGCCATGGGGAAATGCTGATAGGGAGCAAAGCCGGTGTCATGCCAGAACCTGAGCTGGGTGAGCGGGCAATGTAGCTAGGGATGGGAATCGAGAACCGGTTCTTGTTGAGAACCGGTTCCGTATGTTTCAATTCCATGGAATCGTTTGGCAGTGTATCTAACGATTCTCTTATCGATTCCAGAAAGCACGAATTACGTTGTGTAACTAAGAAGTTACGCACGCTCGATTCCAGCAAGCACGACTAATTACGGCAAGTTTCGCACGTGCCGTGCAATCAGTAGTAAACAATGGCACCCACTCGGTTCAAATGCTCCAAAGTTTGGCTGCATTTTACCAAAACAGATGGCAACAGGGCGACTTGCAATCATTGCAAAGTGGAGATAACAGCGTTGGGAGGGAACATGACGGACATGCAGAAACATTTGCGCACACAACATGCAATATTTTTAAATGAATGTCGTGTTTTTGACACGCTTTGGACTGGAGATGAATCTCAACCTAGCAGAAGCGGCAGCAGCCAGGCTATGAGCACCTCTGCGGTTACTACGAAAAGTAACTCTGGTCAGTAACACACTGCCTACCATGTTAGCGCGATGTGCTGCCTTGTAAAACATGCTATAACAGTTCACATTAAACAAATGCCTTCTGCATTACATTTAGAAGATGATGAGAGAGAGTCTGGCTGGCTCAGAGGCTGGCAGCTGTACTAGTACTCGCTCCAGTTCACTACCTCCTCTAGATGATGCTGATCAAACTGTTTGTTCTCCTTTTTTCCCAAACGAGAATCGATAAAAGAATCGATAAAGAATCGAATCGTTAAGCAGAATCGATAATGGAATCAGAATCGTAAAAATCTTATCAATTCCCATCCCTAAACGTAACCAGACTCAGCAACCTCTGTGGACATAATGACAGAGGAAAAGAGCCCTTACTTGTTGACTCGCTAGTTTTTGATCGTAAGTAATGTAATCAGGACAAATACATGTGCACAGCTACATTTATCACAGTGGGATTACACTCTGAAACTGGGGATGCTAAATCACAACAAATACCAACTTTTACACAGTGTTGTTTTAAAGAAAGTGATGTGATGATCAGAAATGCTTGGGGTGTAACGCTCAGTACTTCGTCCTTCCTTCAATATGGACATACTGCAGCAAAATACTTCAGATCCAACAAACCTTTAATTTCAAAAATCATACAGTGTGTCACATGAAGCAGCCTTACCTGCTCACATGTGGCGAGCCTGTTACTGTTTCAAATAAATCCATGAATCCATTCAGGCTGAAAAAAATAAAAATCAAACTGTCCAACAACAGGCCTTGAAGCTCAGTCTGCCTCGACACAGAGAGTCTCCTTCAGTCTGAGCTCCAGAGGAATAACCTTCAAAATGACACTTCCCACAGAGTCAAGAGGGGCAGAGATGTCAAAACAGAGAAAATGTTCTTTTCAGAATCATCTGGAGCTTTTTGAAGACAAAAATCCATAAATCAGTCGCTGCCTTTGGCACACCTGACATGCTTTTGGTGAAGGTAGAGGAATTGTGAAAAATAAATTGTTTCTACGGAAACAAATGAGAAAGATGTTGTTTGATTTACTTTCACATATTTCTTCTTGTTTCACTCAACAGCTGAAAATGACTGAGGAGGAGTGAGCTGGATAATCAACCTTTACCTGCAAATCATAGTTCAGGGAAAAGGGACACAGAGTTGAACTACATCTATAAGCCACTTTTACATCATCATCAACAAAAAATGTATTTAACTGTATGACTTTACATTAATGCTTTGTCGTCAGTCTTCCTAAATGTTTGCCTTTACAACATTGTAGCATATTGCAGCTGAAATCAGGAAACGTGGTGCAGAACAGCGACCTTTGTTTGCCTCTTTTGAACCTCTGGACACAACAATGCCTGAGAGTGCTCTGGCTTTTTTGGCAGCCGACTATCATGTCTTGAATGGGGGTGGGAGTGTCTGGGGAAGTTTTGTTGAATGCAACACTAAAGAGAGTTCTTCTAAAAAAATTCTCTTTTTGCAACTGCATTGACACATGATGTTAAAGTGAAGGTGATTTTCTTTTTTTGTCATCAATTTTTTATTGATGTAACAATACAAAGCAGAAAACACAGAGAGCTGGGACAAGAAGTAATGCCGCATTCAGGCAAGACTTAATTATGACAGGAAAACTATCGATCGCCGCGCTTAGTGACCCAGAACTTTACCAAAACTAGTTGAAGTTTTAAAATTTGAAGTTAAAAAAGAGGTGAGTAAATGTTGGATTATTTAAATTACTACAAGACATTTGAACTGTCTCAGTGTAATACTGATGCCTCTATAAGACCTACATAAACGTGTGACTCAAATCTTTTTTTTTTTTACACAACTAGATGCAACTTAATCCTACACACTGGTCCTTTAAACCTAACCAGATCTTAACCACTGTGTTGTAACAGCACAAAGCCATTTAATGAGATGTTAAATAACTTGCAAAAACTTCAGAAGGTGATTAACTTTGAAATTGTTAAGTTAGCTATAGAGACCAAAACAGTTTTTTGTACCGGGCTGTAAACATGTTTATTTCTGCTGTAAAGTTGGACATTTGAACATGGGGACTTATGGAGACTGACTCACTTCTGGAGCCAGACTCAAATGGACTTTTGAGGGACTGCAGTTTTTGGTACTTCCTTGTCATCAAAACAAAGACAATCATAATGAAGTCCACATCTCTAAAATATAGTAGTGGTCTGGCACCAGGTCAGTTTTAGTCGGATTCTTCTTGAAATCAGTAAAGCGAGGAGGTGGAAACAAAACAGCTTTTGTCCAGAGGAGCCATCAGAATGAACAGAAAAGTGAAAGTTTCTGCAGCCGGTTTCAGGTTTAAGTTACATTTTTAACAAACTGTTTCAAGTTCCTCACAAACTTGCTGTTCTCACACACAGAACCGATGGGGTCACATTAAGGTTTCTTTGGTCTGTAAAAACACGTTCCATTAACAGCCAGGTAATGTACAAAAGCAAAGGGCTGAAGGAAAACAGGTTAAAACCTGATCCACACCAAATCTGGTGCTCGGAAATTAAGCCAATGTGAAAACCAGTAAACTGAAATTATTCGAGCGGCCGCTTGAGACACGCTGCTGAAGTGAGTCAGTCTCCATAACTTCACAGCAGAAATAAACATGTTTATTTATATACAACTCACCTGTTCAAATGATAATAAAACTTACAGTTATGCAGAATTAACAGTCACTTTGATTGACAGGTAAGTGCTATTCCAGATGGCTTATTCAAGCACCCAGGTGTCATTCAGCCCACCTCAGGTCCACTGATCTAGCATCCACATCTTTGCCAATATTTAGATCAACCGGGAGGCGGAAGAAGCAGTACATCCAACATGGTGCCTGCCAGCATCGCATAATTTCGGCTTCAAAACAGCGCTTTGGGAAAACCTACAGGTGAGGTCACTGAGGCTCTGTCCATTCTTTATACTGTGATTGGTCCAAACACAGGCAACGGTCATTAGCGAAGGTCAGACAGGAAAAAAGATTGGAAGAAGACATGGTGGCACAATGGACACTAGTGTTGACAGGGTTGATGCTGAAGGACTGAGGAGCAGGTTTGGGAATCAGCTGAGTGGGAATTACAGGAAAACACTGTGGAAAACTGCTGGACGAGGAGGAAGCTGATGAGGCCTTTAAAACTAAACTGTCCAACGTGGATGAGAACTCCCTCCAACCTGCCGCAGGAGTGAAGTTTCTATTCATCTGCAGCCTGTCGAATCGTCGATGGATCACTCTGATTGTAGCGAACAAACCCTTGATGACTTCAGCATATTATATACATCCCCTAATGTAGGATCAGCTTATAAGCGAATCTGTTTTCAATCTAGCCTTCCATTTTCTCCTCTCGTCCCCTGACTAAAGTACATTATGGTGCAGCTGATGATGAAGGGATGGTTCTGCTCATCAGGGAGAAGAGGAGAGGAAAATGAAGGAGGGATTGCGGAGGCTTTTTCTGCAGCGCTACAAGAAGATCATTACAGCGTCGAGAGAGACTCGAGAAGGTGCTTTACTCTGCGTGTGCTTGAACACACACACACACACGTCCCATTTTCATTCAGCAGTGATGCAAATGGTTTAAAACACAGATCTTCATCCTGCAGCATTCTAATAACACAAATACTTTTAAATCTGATCCAGAGTGTTGCAGTGTGCAGTGATTGCATCCTGTGTTGAAGTGTCACATCTCTGAGTGCTGCAGGTTTCCTCACCTGTCTGAATACCAAAATATCATCACATATGATGATCTGTGTGTCCATTCCTGATGAACACTGGAGAACTTGTGCATAACTTTAAACTTTAACTTGGGGTTATTTGAAATGTGGTTGTATGAAGTACTGATCCAGTAGACTCTGGGCAGGCAAGCTATAATTGTAAGCTATATTTGTGACTTTAATGTTTTAACACATTAGTTTGAATCTGAACTAACGTTAGTTGCTGCAGAGAGAGCCAGCTCTTGTGTTCTGCGAGGTGTAAGTACACTTTTTGTCAATGGAGTCTGGTGGCTTCGGACAGAGCGTTATAAGAGTTCAGGTTCCTGTTGGAAAGGTCTGTGTGACAGCAAGGTAAAGTGGTGAAAATGACTGATATTGATTATTTTTAGGTCTGTCTTCTTTTATGTATTACATTTTGTTGCTGCCCCTGTCCAGAGCAGCACATTAGCTTAGCTTCATGCTGGTCCTCCTGTCTGCTGACCACCATCTACTGTAGGTAACACACTGACTGTGGATCAGTACCTCATTAAACCACATTTCAAATAACACAAACTGTCACTTTAAGCACCTTTTTGAAACATTTTGAACATTTGCAGATTCCATCCTGTTAATTTTAAACACTGTGCATCTCTACGCAGCACGGATCAAAACATACTTGGCAAAAAATCTGATTCTGATTAAATATTTTAGTACCATTTCAGCAAAGGGGAGACAAAAAAAAGGGAACCCTCAGAACATAACATGACCAGACTGAAGACATAAAACAAGTGGTAAAAACATAAAATGACCCTCGATAAAACCATAAAACCGTTAGGCATAAAAAATACTGAAATACATATAATTATAACCTGGATACTCCCAGCACCAATAAACAGCCATGTGTACCTTTGTGCACATACCATTATAGTATCCTCTGGAGGAGAATAAGAACAAGACCTGTAGACCATCAGTCCCATCTGGCTGTCTTGCTTCTGATACATTACAAAGGCGGTTAACCGAGTGAGAGGAGCCCATTTCTGTAAATTTGATCAGAGGATGGAAAAAGGATTTTTAAAATTTTCTGTGTTAATTTTCTTTTTTCATTGTTACTCATTAAATTATTCAGATTTTGTATTGTTATACAAATAAGAATCATTACAGTTAATATATATGCAATGTTCAGTATTTTAAAATATTTGAATTTTTTAATAAAATAAGATTGAAGTTTTTTTCTGCACCTTACTGTAAAGAGTATTTCTACACTGTAACGCTGCTGTTTTGTTTTTTTGTTTGTTGTTTTTGTAAAAGATCAGTTCAAGTTTGTGAATCTTTAGTGTTTGAACATTGAGTAGAAATGAATATTTGCTGTGATTTGTCTCCTCCAGTTTTAGATCGTAATCCCACTGTAGTAAATATGGACAGCTGTACACGAGTATTTGTTCTGATTACATTACTTATGATCAAAAACTAGCGAGTCGACAACTTTGCTAACAGCCAAACATCAAGCAAGGTCAACAACAGCAGACATAGCAGCAGCTAATATTACTGACTAGTCCAACAGCAGTCAGCCCAGCTCGGCGTCTGTCTTTCAGCCTTTTATTTCACCAAGCTCTCACCAACCACTAAAAGTCAGTCCCACATTTACTCTTGTCCGGCGGCTTCTTGCTCGCTCACTCTCTCCTTTTCTCTTCTTAGCTTCCACCATCAACGTCCTCTTCAGTCTCTTCTCCTCTGCCATTATGTCCATAGAGACTGCTGAGCCCGGTTACATTGCCCACTTGTCCAGCTCCAACACTGGCTCTGCTCTCCATCAGCATTCCCCAACGCCCCGGCCCTGAAAATGTCCTTATCTTCTTCCCAGTGGTCCAAAATGTGTGGTCCAAACACTAACACCCCCTGGTGCTCTGAGCTCACAGTCCAGGAAGCCCGGCTAACAAACTGAGCTAACATTAGCTAACAGCAGCTACAGTTGGCAGCAGTTTACTTCACTGTCCATCAGAAAACTCTGTAAATCACAGAGAGTTGAGGTGGAGCAGTCAGAGGACATCAGAGGGAAAAGCAGAAAACATTTTCTCCATAAAATATGATCCAGTTTCACCAAAATCAGTCAAATAGTTGGTGGTGTGTGACTTAGTGCCGTAAAGTGTTACGTACTTCTCCTGACCCGGAGCCCAAAGTTACATAGTGTGAGAACAGACTACGAATGACAGAGACACCATTCACCTGATTACAAGTTAGTGTAGCACCAACAGGATTTAAAACCTAAAACCTACTGGTCAGCCCCAGTATAAAGCTTTCATAATATTTAGCAGATTAATTAACACACATATTAATAATTAAAAGCATAACTTGTAATCTAAGATTCACAGATATCCAATGATATCCAACATGTCCTCAATTCTGTCTCGAGGGCATACATATTTGGTGTAAACTGGAGGGTGACCCCCCTCATCTGAGAGGCAGATTCATTCAAGCTGTAGACAGTGAAAGTTTTGACATTTAAAGGCTTTAACTAATCAGTCCATCTGCGTTTTATCCCTTTTTCTCCGACTTCACAGTGAGAAAGGAGATAATTTGAGCGCTCTGTCTGTTTGATGTACGGTAATCACATGTGATCTTTTCAACAGGGAGCCGGCCGTCTCGTTAATTTGACCATCGGTGCGCGGCCGGACCCCGCAACACCCCCCCCCCAATCAGGCCGTTGCCTGAAGAGTAATTGCGGAGCCACCATGCTTCGATGCGCTCGACCTTTACGACCTTAAAAGCCATTTCCATTTTTCGGACCACAAAAAAAAAGGAACATATCTTGTTAATTGCAAAAAGGCAAATATTCTCCCTCCTCTGCTCTCTTTCCTCCTGATTTGATTTCCCTTTGAAGGCAAAACGCTGAAAAGCATTTCCATTTTCATTCATCAACGCTTATCAGTCATCTGAAGGCCCCTTCAGCCACAATCAACATCACAGCTCCAACCGAGAGGGACGCAACAATGAGAAACTATCAACAATCGCAAGAAGCAATTTGCTTTAATGTGGAGTGTGTTTTGTTGCAGCTAACTGCTATTTTTTATAATCCTCTGACAGCGCTGCTCCAATACTCTGAAAGACAGAAGGAAGTGTCACAACGTGGAGTTATGATGGAGTTAAATACACGGTGCAGAGCACCGGCTGGTAGAGAAGAAGACACCCAGCTGACTTTCACTCATCATTGAGAACAAAACTGCCAGAGGACCAGTGAGCCAGGCTTTAAAAGAACTGCTCCTGGATCAGTGTTACCCCTAAAATACACTGGATGCGGAACGGCTCTGTCGCCATGGCGGATACGTTTCAATTTTAGTCAATGTGTCAACACAGTCTCCAGTTCTGCTGTGTCACGGCTCCGGAACGACTGCAGCGACCGTCAGCCCTCCGCAACACATACGCAGAGTTTCTATTTTTCACGGACACTGGAGCAGGGTGCATAAATTCAGCACAGAGCAGAACATGTGGGGAAGGAAATCAAAACAAAATAAAACCCTGGTTTATTTTCAGAATAAAATACTACGTGTTCACCGCGGATCGAGTTCCATTACAAGAACACGTCATAATGGGCGGTCAAGTCAACAGGTGAGGGTTTTTCAGGTGTCTTTTCACCCCATTGACACCATGGATGAGGAGAAGTTCATTCTGGAGGTCCAAAATCAACCTCATCATTTATGACACCTCGCATCCTTTTTACAAGGACACCAGAAAAAAGATGCGGTGTGTAACACGGGACTCACACAGGAGGCGGAACGGCAGCGGAGCGAGCCGGCCGTATTCACGCGAGATCACGAGATCACGCGAGAATCCTGGACATACCCGAGACCCCGCGATAAACAGTGTATAAAAAAAACAACAACAACAAACAGCTGACTTTGCTTCTCCGATGTGGAGGAGATTATTAAAAGCATCTGTTGTGTCATAAAGGATTGTGTGTTGTTCCACTTCAACAATTAGTCTCTCGTTGAGACCCTTTGATCGATCTTTGATCACCTGGTGCCACCGGTCATGACGTAACGTTGATGTGAAGTTGTAAAAAGCTACATGAACTGCGTATTGTGTTTTATTTTGAAAGGGGGCGGAAGTTTATTACGTTGATTCAAGGCCTGGTTTCCTGTCTGGTGCGCAGTGCTCTGTTGAAATTTACGAGGTTTAGCTGCGGCTAGCGGAAAAAATAGAAATCCTGCGGAAAGCTCGCGCCATGGCGCGAAGAGCCGCTTCTGGGACGCTGCTGAGCCGCATCTGATCCGCGCCCGGTGTGAGTGCTCTCATTGACTAGACTGGATTCTATTTGCTACGGTGACCGCGGCGGTGCCGTTCCGCTTCCGTTCCGCTTCCGTTCCGCGTCCGGTGTGAGTTGGCCTTAATGCCGCAAT
Organism: Larimichthys crocea; assembly: GCF_000972845.2. Classification (NCBI taxonomy): domain Eukaryota; kingdom Metazoa; phylum Chordata; class Actinopteri; family Sciaenidae; genus Larimichthys; species Larimichthys crocea. Next base: position 568,962 of record NC_040015.1, on the reverse strand, counting down.
ATCGCACGATTATGTGTGAATTTGCGAGATCTCGCATGTTCTCGCAATGCTCGGTGGCCGGCGGAGCTGCACCAGTGCGCATCACAAACGGATTATGTGTGAGTTGGTGGATGGCGGAGTACACTGTCGTTCCAGAGCAGAGCCGCTCCGGAGCCGTTCCACATGCAGTGTATTTTCGGTGTTACACACTCCCAGTTTACTGACACATATGAAATGTCTGTTAAATGAAAAAAAATACATTTCACAAATTATATGAATTTTAAAGTGATTAAATAACTTTTCTCTTTTTTCAGTGTTGGCAGTAGAAAGTAAATGTAAATGTAAATGTAAATGTACTTTATTTATACAGCCCTTTACAACAGTCCTTTCGGTGTACCAAAGTGCTTTACAGTAGATAATAAATTACGAGAACAATAGGTAAAAAACAAACAAAATAAAAACAATAAAATGCAACAAAATCGAATAAGAAATTATAAAAGTGTCATCATACTATTGGGTGTTAAAAGCCATCCTAAACAAGTGGGTTTTTAGCTTGGATTTAAAAAGGCTCAGGTCAGAAACGAGACGCATCTCGACAAGGAGCTTATTCCAGAGCCTGGGGGCGGCAACAGAAAACGCTCGGTCATCCCAGTGTTTATATTTTGACCTGGGCACTTCCAGCGACAGTTGATCTTTAGACCTCAGAGCTCTAGCAGGATTGCGGACAGCTTAGATAAATATGAAGGGGCGAGGCCGTTAAGAGCTTTAAAAACAAATGTTAAAAGTTTAAAATCAATTCTATAAAAGACAGGAAACCAATGAAGGGATTTAAGAACAGGAGTGATGTGCGCACGTTTGCTGGTGTCAGTTAAAAGACAGGCAGCAGCGTTTTGCACACCTTGAAGTCGACTGAGGGATGACTGGGAGACGCCAACATAAAGTGCATTACAATAGTCTAACCTAGAGCTTATTAAAGCATGGATGGCTTTCTCTAGGTCGTGACGGCTTAAAAACATTTTTACTTTGGCCAGAAGATGCAACTGAAAGAAACTAGTCCTGACAACGTTGTTGATATGTTTGTCAAACCTGAGGTGACTGTCAAAGGTCACTCCCAGGTTTCTAACGGTTGAATTCAGCTTAGAGGACAGGGTGCCGAGGCCAGCCGTCGCAGTATTCTCAAATACAATACACTCAGTTTTGTCATCGTTTAAATGAAGAAAGTTTTGAGCCAACCACTGCTTAATATCGGCAATACAAGCAAACAAAGAACATTGACCATTGCTGTTTGGCTTCAATGGCAGATAGATTTGTATGTCGTCTGCATACCAGTGAAAAGAAAGGTTGTGCCTGGCTATAATTGACCCAAGTGGTAACATGTACAAGGAGAATAGTATAGGGCCAAGAATAGATCCTTGTGGAACTCCACAGGAGAGAGGGGTAATGGAGGAGGACAGGTCACCAACCATAACGGAGAAGGTTCTACCGGATAAGTATGATGTAAACCACTGTAAAACAGTGCCATGGATGCCAACATAATTACTAAGACGTGACAGGAGGACTGCGTGGTCCACCGTGTCAAAGGCTGCTGTGATGTCGAGAAGCACTAATACAGCAGGGCACTTGGCATCCACGGACAGAACGATGTCGTTGTGCACCTTTAACAGTGCGGACTCGGTAGAAAGGTTCTGACTCCTGCCCATGTGCACTGTAACTCACTCAGACTCTTCGCTTTAGCTTAAAATCCACGGTTACGCGCCTGCACAAGGGGTACCGGAGCTGATTGAGCCCATTCTAAACAATGATTGTGGCCATGGTGTTTACAGTGCTCCACCAAGAATCTGCACCTGGTATATTTTGACGGATAGCACAGAGCAGATGGAGCTGACAGGAAGTCAGAAACAGAAACAACGTAGATAATTTTACCTTTACATTTACGTTTAGTCATTTAGCTGACGCTTTCTTTCTTCAGGAGTTTTTTAAAGGTAGAGAAAGACGCCTCTGATCTGGTAGGAACTGGTAGGACATTCCACCGACAGGGAACAACAGATGAGATAATTTTAGATTGCACTGAACTACATGGCTACTTCCTCATGGTAGAACCACATAAACCAAGAAACATGACCAAACCTGAGCAAGTTAACAAAGACTGGCATGCAAAACGCTTGATATGAAGCTCTGTGGAGAATGGACCAAAACGGCATTACGGCTATAACATCACAGACCCCTGATGATGTCCGGGTTATGGTGAGTTCACGGCAATTTTTGCGTTGCTTTACTCGAGTTTACTCATGTTACACGCACAGATAACACAGAAAATATTCACTCCTAATCTGACTTACTTAAGCAGTGTGAAGGGGCTATTTGCTAACATATTTTCAGGACTTACCGGGTAGTCAAATTTCCTCTTTGACTTCTCTAAGCAGTCTCCTTTTTTGTCCAGTCCTTTCCTTGTGAAACTTTGGGTCTCTCTTCCAAGATTTCCCGTAGTTGTTTGCAGTTCAGCAGTTGTCTGTGGGTGAGTGACAACAAAGTTAAAGCTGCTTGGAAATAATCATAGAGAACAAACTTGTGGTGGCTGTTGTTCAATACCAACAGTTACCACGATTTGAACAGATAACAGCCTAGAGGCAAATTAATGCTGTACTTGAGATTTCAGGTAAGTTCTTTTCATTCTTTTTCTTCTTCTTCCTTTCATCACTTTCACGATTCCTTGAACGAGCTGCAAGACTAATCTAAACCCCAAATGGCACTGACATTAAAACAAACCGCCAGCTGCAAACAAATGCTTAACTCATCAACAGCACTGATGGAGCCCTTGTAGGTGGTGGTCATTTTTGTGATTCTAGGCTTGATAGTTGGCATCAAAATGTCAAACGGTTCCCAATTCATCCATCAAATACGGTCATCATCCAACCATAAACCAACTATCATTCGAGCAAAGCCCTTGGACCAGCTGGTGGTAAGCCATTCCTTCCATTTGTTGACATTTTTTACCCCATTACTTGTAGGCAGTATGGATTCCTTCATCCCAGAAGATGATTTCCAACCTTCCCACCTTTCCTACAGTATCAGCACAGCAACGCGCCTATGTTTCAATTAAATATCTGAATCAGACAAGCAAGTCAGTCTTGTTATCTACAATGATTGAGGACCAATACCAACAGAAATAATTTGAAGCCCAATAAGAATATTTTCCGTGAGCCGCAGGGTCATAAACATTTTTTATGTTTGATTTGTTTGATTGTCTGATGTGAAAAGAGACTTTTCATCACCAAACCAACAGCATCAGACCAAGTTCAGCTCTGAAGGATGTTATCAAGGATGGCCTCTGCAATCAGGGACAAATTGATTTGCGGTGTGTGTTAGAGCTGCACACATGCCTTTGCATTCAGCAGAGGTAAAAACCACATTATGGCTATTCCTTGGCCCGTCCTCCTCATCGTCCAGCCATCTTCTCGGTGTCACCGGCAGCATTTTCATGATTCACAAATTGACCTCCTTCTGATGAAGTAAACATTATTTAAGGTTCCGTAATATTGCCAAAGTGTGTGTTTATCATCGAATCCAATCACATTCTTCAGTCTTCAATTGTACTTCATCTCCTTAGCCGTTAAAACTTTTCCATCTGTTGTGCAGACTGAAGACAGGGAAACACAGGTCTGATTAAGGGCAAAAAATAAATCATTGGACAATCCGAAAAAATGTTAATGATGTATTTATAAAAATTGGGGGCCTGACAAATGTTTACTGTTTAACAAAGCTTCTGAATGCCAGCTTTGATTTCATGTTTTTTCTGTCCATAGTTAAAGGATTGTGTCCAAAACTTGAAATTAACACTTGCCAACCTTCCATCAAGTTAATAATGACTTCTGAGGTATTTTTCAAACTCTTAACACGTTCAGTTCTCCATTACTGTTCCATGCTGTTGTGCATTAAAAGCATTTTATCAGCAGTGCGTTTATCATTTACATTGTCTTACACCCCCACAGCTATGCACTGCAGCTAGCCATATGAGCTACTGTCAGTGTCAACCTCCAGTGGCCAGTCTGGCAGGGAACACAGTAGCCTACCGAAGAGGTTTTCTTGCCGGTTTGGCTCCTTTCAGTGCTGAGTCAGTTTGATTAGCTACATGACTGACCGTGCTAACTACTTAGCAATCTTTCCATCAGGAAAGTCTGTAAAGAACCTCAGTAGTCCAGCGTTATTCTCTGGCTGCCAACTCTGTGTCCTGCTAACGGCAGATTAATTTAGCAGCAGCTCATTCTTAAACAGCTAAAACAAAACCAGCAACACATAGAAAAATGGCTGACAAAATATAGAGCAGAGACCAGCTTTTTCCAATAGGAAAGTTTTCCGGGAGATTTAAAACAGCACATGAAGCAAGATACAGCAGCACAGATCTGACGCAATGGCATGGCAGTTAACTAAGTTTATGATTATGGTAAAAGTGTATATATATGTGTGTGTGTGTGTGTACATATATATATATATATATATGTGTGTACACACACACACACTACACATCTTTCCCCCGTTGCCCTTTGTTACGTTGTAACAATCAACACACACACTAGCTTCTGGTGGAGAAACAGGGCGTAATCCGCTACGTCATTATAACAGAGGATGACGCACACTTTTATTAATCTTGTGACGCGGCATAATATGTTTTTATTAATAACATCAATTTATCCGAGTACAACGTCAGGTTCTAGAGAAGAGAAATGAAGACCAAACTTGCATAATTTTTTTCATTTTTCATTAACTTTATTATTATTATTATTATTTTGTTTTTGTAAATATTGGCACTGTTTGCACCTAGTGAGGTGGGACAATAAAATTCAGAAATCAATTTTTTTGGCTTTTTTTTTTTTTTTTTTGCCTGGATTATTGGAATGATCAACAAGCTTAGAGAGAGAACCCCGCGACAAGTTTAGAGACTTGCAAGTGGCTAATCTCTAAACTCTGTAACCTTAATGCTAATGTTTGTTGTGTTTTTTTATGATTCCATTTGTTTTCTTGGGTCTTGTCTGAAAAAATACAGTGAATCAGGCACAGTTCACATTTTAACATGGCAGTTTCCCACTCAAGCTCAGGGTAGGAATCTTAAACGCTTGCATTGATCAGCAACTGACAAAGATAATGGATAGTGAAACTATGTAGGGACATCAGGCCATATTTTAAGGTAATACAACATAATTGATAACCTATTAGCAAATATTAGCAATAAACCACTTCACAGTTACTGTTTGATAGCGTTACATGACACAATAGGAAACATGTAATTTATTTCTGGAATCAAAGCAAATCTTGAACATATTTATTCAGATCTGGAAGTAAAACACACTAGATGTGATCGAGCATGAAACGTAACGTTAACTGTCTAGACGTCTCGTCCTCTGGCTTCAGAAATGTCCCCGGTTGAGTCTGTAAAATTAAAATGTTATGCTCACTGCAACACATATTTCTGCTTCATAATCGTACAGATTACATCCAACACAGCAGTGTCAGCAGTGATTGATTTACACCTTTCCTATCATATCTGTACTTCTATCAAAAGGTAACGTTAGCTGTCTAACTGTAACATACGGGTTATCCATTATGTTGTATTACGGGAATTTGTGGAGGGAAATGATAACAGTCAAGATTCACTACATTTATACAACTTGCAACCTGGAACATAGCATAACATTTGAGCTTCTCACGCTGAATGTGATTTCAGAACAAAATGGCCACCGTGTAAATATGGTGAATGGATAAAATACAGAAAAAAGGAAAAAAACAAAATTTATTTTTCCAATAAATTAAGTTTATTTGCCAACAGTTGGTTTTACATTGTAGTTCGCAGGAACCATGCAGTCAAGCTCTTTATGGCCAATACTAATAATAAAGATATTCCACATCACAGGTCACATACAGAGTTAAATAAACACCAAGCATTCCTCTCTTTGCATTTTACACCAAGGTTTTACACCTTCACATATATACACAAGCTCAACTTAAACCTTGTTCTTGTTTTTCATTTTATTTTTCTGTTGCATGTTTTCATCACCTATCAGGGAAAGCAGTGGTTTTAATTAACAAAAAAGGTAGAAGTAATAACAGTAGAGCAAGGCACACAATTATATTTTAAAGATCTCAAACCCTATTTTGTCCTACACACACACACGTGTCTCAACACCAATCCCAAACCCCAGCGTCACTGCTAATCATCATTTCTGGAGTTGTCTAGAAAATAAAAAAAGAAAACAATACATGGTACAGTAGTGGTGTACATACATACAGCAGAATTAACAACAACACACGTCCCCATCAACAGTCATGAAACAACGCCTACACAACAACACCGTTTCAGCTTTCGCCAACTTTGGTCGTGTTGCATAGATAAAATATCGTCTTGTTTATATGATTTTTTTAAACATTTTTGGACACCTGGTGCAACCTTCAATTTGCAAACGGTGCTGCAAGCAGAGAAGGGATAGGTTTAACACATAGATTTAACTGGACGGGTGTGAATAATATTTCCATCGATTCATAGCACAAAGGCTTTATCCAGCACCATAGCAACAGGTATATCTCATACATATATCATCACAAAATTTCTCAGTTTTTAGAATGAATCTGAATAAGGGTTGGTCAGAAAAGTTATCCTTTGAATCCTTCGGAGCTCAGCAGAATGAATATGCCAAAAAAAAAAATTAGATGGTCTACAGATAATTCACCACAGTATCACTGCTTCTGAAGAAAAGTAATTTTGTAGTTCTCATAAATATGGAAGTTAGAAATGCTTGAGTGTACCACCAAGAAGTTACATTTTAATGGATGAAATATAAACTGTGCTGACTAAAAGTGCTTGATCCTGGCCTTCCCTCTAACATAAGGGTATTTAAGCAGCCATTGTTGATCTATAAACAACTAACAATGTCAACTGGACTAACCAAGAATACTAGATCTTTCGTTGTTGTGGAAACAAACTGAGACAACATCAGATTGCACTTCTCGTCTACATTTGGAGAAGCAAAGGGCTAGCCAGTTAAATGAGGCGGTCTATAGAGGAGTCACCGCAGCGCCACTTCCTGCCTCCACTCAGAACTAAGAGTATATTCATTTCTTGTCCACAGAATGGTGAATACCAACTGTGCTGACTCAGCTGTGAATGCTTGCAGAGAAGTTTTGTTTCTCAGAGGAAACAACAGTTGTGTTCTCCAAATTCAGACAAATTTAGCTTCTCGACTACGTTTGAAGAAGCTTTTGGAAATGGACGACACTGTTGACCTGACTTCAGAGGTGATGACTTCTGAAAAGGCTAAGAGAAGGTTAGCAAGTTGGACTTGCTCTGTCCAAAATGAAATTGAGTCACAATAGCATCATCACCACTTCCCTCCTTAATGATTAAACTTTGCATGTTCAGGTGGTCATCATCAGCTTAGAAAGTGGGAAATTTTTGAATTTACTACCAAGACATTGCACTTGACAAACTAACAACATCAGGGATGCAGAGAGAACAACAGTTGCATTCTCTGAATTCAGACAAAATCAGGCTGTCAACTACATCTGGAGGAGCCTTTGGACCCGACATTAAAGAGTAAGTGTAGAATACACAAAAAAAACTAGACAAAGACTAGAATAGTCTTTGTCAAAGTAAAGATCCAACATCAGCCACAAAGTTGTCGAAGGCTCGACATTCTCAGACAGCAGGTATTAAAACAAAGACTTTGCTCTTTCTGCGTCGTGTCGATTATTTCAACAATATACTTTTGTTTCTACCGCAAAATAAGTAATTGGTCTACACGCCGTCGACCTTACCATATCACATATTCAGCAAGTGAGTGAGCTCTGTGTGGATTTTACAGCTCACAAATCTGATGGTGAAGAAACCAGAGTTAATTACAATGTCCTCTACTACTACTACTCAAAAGTTCTTTCAAACTAAATAATAGAAGAATATCCTTAAAAACGACCCTCATGTTCTTTTCCCATATTGAACAGATGACATTACATTTGAAGTATTACATTAGAAAGATTTAATGCAACAAATTTTGAAAAAACATACTATATTTTGCAAAAAAAAAAGTTTTAACGCTCGCTTGAAGTGGTTGTTGCTTTTCTTGAAAAAGAGTTAATACTCATAGTGAACATTTTCTGGTTTTCTGACAGAATTGGAGCCACTTACTGCTTGGTATAGGCTCAACACGAGCATTTATCTAAATTTCCTGACTGTTTGAAATGTTGACACGTTTAGACAGAGACATGACTATTGTCTGTCTTCCACTAGTTTTCTCCTGAAAGCAAATTAATTATAATTCACACAGCTACAAGAGGTCTTTGTTAGCTAAACATAAATATAGGTGGATTGGGCGTTTAAATCAACATGCTGTCATTTTTTGGTGAAGTTTTGAAGTTTTTGGGTTCCACAGTCTTGCTTGACTCCAATTCAACTCTGGAAATGAATGAGACGTGCACGACTGAATCAAAGTGTACCAACACATGCTAAATAGTTGGTAATGACTTTCCACCTTTTGAGCCCAAATCCTCAGTACTGCTTTTCAGTCAAAATAATACAGTTAAATTTTTGAAGTTTTAGCTTCTATAAATACAGTTTAATACAACTTATTGGCCTCTTTGTATTTTGTACAGATCTGTATTTGATCACAACAACGTTTAACAAAGCTGGATATGCTAATGCAAAAGTGGGTCTTTTATCTTAATATTTGTAGCTTTATTAACACTAACTTGCACAATCTTTTGCAGCTCTCAACAAAGGCAGTATATCTGTAATTCATGACTAGAGATCTGGTAACAGCAGCTTCTTGCCACCTTTTAAATGTCTCTTTATGGTAGCTTTAACAAATTCAGTTGACTTTTTTCAGATTACAGACAGTCTGTGGTTCTGTGATGCCAATATTACACTTTATCTACTACATAGATAACTCACAGGCTGCAGTGTGGTGCTGATACTACAAGAGTGTGAAAAAATCTACTGAGTTTGACTGACTCACAGCAACAGATTATGAATACTGACATTGTCTATAGACACAAAAGAATGAGTGTTATTTCTAGGAAGTAACATGCTACTTGTGCTACAAACACTGCCCCGTACAGTTTTAAACAGTGTGTATATAAGTTGACAGCGTGTTCATAGCAAACCTTTGAGTTTCATCTGATCCCAGGTCAGTTGAACACCATTTCTGACTCTTGGTGTTTTATTTGTCCTGCTTGAAATTCTAGATGAGTGTTGCGTACTGCACTGTTGCAGTTCAGAAGTTCAAGCAATGTTGTTTGTCTGACCTCAAGATGACCCAAAACATGCTTTAAAAAATTATAAAAAAAATAAATAAATGAATAAAAAGATTAAGTTTATATTTTACTGTTCAGCCCAAACTTATGTTATAAACACAACTAATAGATTTTTCTTTGTGATTTCAGAAATATGGGATTCAAACACTTTACATCCATCCTGAACCTGGATCAGAAACTTTTAAATGGTTGTTGGATGTAATGTTACTATATTGTTTTCTTCTTAAATCTTCTAAATCACATCAAAACTGTATTTTGATGTGAACACATTTTCTAAAAACTAACTCAAAAAATATGCACAGACAAACCCTAAAAGCTGCTCCATCACCAATCAGAAACATACTGGACACAAGTTCAACCCTGAAATCAGACTCATTGTTACAGTGAAAAGATCTGATCAAAAGTTTAAGCCAGTTGTATGAAGACCCTGAAACTGCCGGATAAGTTTTCAGTCCAGTTTTTTAACAATCCGTTCAGTTACAGCAGTGAATTTTGGGAGATCGGAGGTAGGGGTGGTGGAGTTGAAGGGCTCCAGGAGCAGAGAGGGGGCAGCCAGAAAGAGGAAGTCAAGGAGAGCGATCAGCTCAGCTGGGGTGGAGATGGAGAGAGCTCCCTCACAGCTGGATCCTGGAGGTTCCTGCTCCCAACACAGGTAGTTTCTGGATGGATGAAAAGAGAGAAAGAGGGGGCTTTTTAAAATGTTGGACACCTTTAAACTCATTTTGTTGTTCAGGTAAACTCACAGCTTAATAAGACACATAAATGGAACACTGAAATATACGTCTGGTGATATTCTTCATTTTTCTTCTCTTCAACAAAAGCAAATAAAGAGATTAAAACTGCCCTGCCGCCACAAATTCTCACTAGAGCTCCAAATGTGGATAAATCTACATTTCCAGTTCTTTTTCACCTTGGTTTTATATCAATATATTCAACTCCACTGTCATACAATCTGTATTTTTTAACATTTAATTTAGTTTTTATCCTCTGTGCATTTTTGCTCGCACAGTTTCCACAGATATTCGATCGTTTTTGTCTGGGTTTTTACAAACATGAGTGAGTAATGAAAACTGAACACACACACACACACACGCATACACACACACACACACACACACACACACATATACATTCCTACCTTACCAACAGTGGACTGTCACAGCACACTCACCAAGTGTGGACCGACATGTCTCTGGTCATTTCAAAACTCACAAAAATAGAATATAAAATGTCCTTTTTTTATGGTGTTTTACACAAGATATTACTGCACATTTGTATTAATATCTTCATCAAACATCCAAACCGCCACATACTGTAGTGGAACTGTCTATTCACGCTTTTTCTTAATGAGTGTTTGTTTACAGCAAAGAATTTCTTTGTTTCTTCCAAAAATGAAAATTTTTAATGTTTTAAACATTTAAATATTTCTCTGAAATACAAATATAATCACGACCACTTCTAATAAATAATTTTTCATCTGAAATTCATTATCAGTGAATGAATTATCAGTGACTGCAGTATTAATCAAGAGGGTCACATGATTTAAAGGGGACATCCAAAATGACCCCTGTTGGTTTGGCCGTCCCCTGTTGGTGAATGTGTAACAATGGTGAAATCCACTGTTGGATAGGACTGCAAGTGCTCACACACACACACACACACACACACACACTCTCTCTCTCTCTCCTGTGTGTTTCACTGCAGACCCTCTGCTGTCTGGGTCACAGAGCACATCATGAGCCGCATTCACGATTGCTTTAATTGCACCTGTGTGTACATTGTGTGTGCATGTGTGTGTGTGTGTGTGTGAACAGGTGGGATAGACTGGGGCACGCCATGGGGGTCAGGACCAGCTGTACGCATCACAGATATGATGTGTGTGTGCGTGTGTGTGTGTGTCCTTTGTCGTGGGTTTACATGCGTTGTGTGCGTGTACACTAAGCTCGAATTTGCACTTTCATGTGTGCGTTTCTTTGCTTGTGAGTGTGTATGTGGGTTTGTCCTCTGGTGTGTGTGCTTGTGTGTGTATGAACAACATGTCTGTCTAACCTGCAGCTGTTGGGCTGTCAGAGCTTTTACCTGGACTCTCATGCCCTGCCCTCAGGTGTGTGTGTGTGTGTGTTTGGAGTATGGGGGCAGTAGGTTTTGCTTAGCCCTCGAGGCACCCATAGGGCGGCCACATCATACACACAAACACACCAAACACACACAGATTGTATCAGTGATGGCCTTTGTTCGTGTTCTGCAGCTTCCTGGTTTGATTTGAGTTTAAAAATAGAAAATATGAAGGAAATCATAATAAATTCACTGCTCGAGTGCGCCCTGGATCATCGTACCTACATTCAGTTTGTGAGATTATACAATATTTTACACTAACTGGACAAAAATATTCTAATAATTTCATTTGTAAATGTTCATGAAGGACTTTCTGTCCCAGAATTCTAAGTGAACTAACGATTCCTCCCTCCCTTGACTTGAACTGAGATAATCAGCTGACAAAGTAGCCTCTGTAGACACTATAAAACATGAACACAGCGTCTCTGATGTCACCTACAGGTTCCTGAAGAGCCATTGTGAAGCTCAGTGTGGGACGACTCTGGCTAATCAAAGATGGTCAAGGAGGTGGAGTGTGAAACCAGTCACCTAAACACTGTTCATTCACTGTCTGTCATGTGTGATGGAGTTTTTTTAGTAACTACCTGGCTACCTGTTTAGTGCTGAAGAGAGCACACCGACCTTCTGATAATATTAAACTCCCTTACATCCTTACGTGTCCGTAAAAACACATCACTCTACAAACACAAGATAAAGGATGTCATATGTCGACAGTCTGACTGTCAATTCAGCATCAATATAATCCGTAAAGATACACTTATTTACATGGGGGCTTATGGAGACTGACTCACTTCTGGAGCCAGCCTCAAGTGGACGTTTGAGGAACTGCAGTTTTTGACATTTCCTGTGGTGGCTTCACTTCAGAGCCACAGAGGTTGTTGCTTTGTGGCCTTATTTGTTGCTCATAAATTGCCCATAAATTCTGCATACAGTTGCGCGAGTCACGAAACATATGGTGTTTGTTTTGATCAGTGAACTCATGCTACATATCGCAGTTTGGTGAAATCCTTTGTTTTCACTTCCGACTTTCTGTGATTGGTTTGGCATCTAGTGACATTAGTACATAATCTCCAATACAGTAATCGCTCAACTAAACAAAGTCTAAAAGCCTCCAGTGATGGATGAATGAAACGTGTGTTATGTGTGTGTGTGTGTGTGTGTGTGTGTGTGTGTGTTAACTCACTCTGACAGCCCTCAAGGTGGGTGGTCTCACTGAGGCTTGGCTCCGCCCTGCTGCTGTTCTGTTGGCATGATGGACGGATGACTGAGAGCGCACCTGAGGGGGAGAGAAAATGAATGAGAAAAAAAAGAAAGAGAAACATGGAACATAAATAAACGATAGAAATCAAAAGGAGGAGAGGAAAAGATGGAGAGAAACAAGAAAACAATGGAGAAATTGTTCAGTCACATGAAATACATGATACAAAAAACAACGTTCCACTTTATTCTTTTCTTTTCGACAGTGAGAGAGGGAGGGAGGTGGGGATGGATGGTGAGAGAGCGAGTAAAGGAGAGAGACAAACAAGAGAAAGGAGAGAAGAATAAATCAAAACGGCATTATCGGGCTGAAACGTTGTTTGTCTTTGTTTTCTAATCGGCTTGTTCTTTCTTTGAGCCCAAACTGATGAAAAGTTGCAAATTAAAACAACGAGCATCAGGCCGAAAACAATTCTCTCCCCGATGCCGCCCCGCTCTCTTAATTGGTTCACAACTAATCGCTTTGTAAAGACTTCTGTAGCTATTATCCCTTCCCATACATCTACCAAAGCTACGAATTTACACACACACACACAGACACACATATGCATATGTAGTCACGCTTACATGCACACATACATGCCAGCGTGCACACATACATCCCCCGCATCTTTGCATTTTTTTTCTGTTTGACGCCCTTTTAATGAATTTATAAGCTAATGAGGAAACTCATACATCAGGAAGGAAATGCTGCTGCAGGTTTGTGTGATTCCTTTGGAAACCTCTGTTGCAACATCTGTTGTACAATTTTGATACAAAAATCAAAAAGGTTAAAATCTAAGATTTTGATTTTTGAAAACAAACACAAAAATAAATCCTTAAAGAAATTGTAAAAATTATTAAAATGAATAAAAATAAAATCTCAACAATTTTGAAAAAAAGATACAATGAAAGATATAACAAAACAATCATGTATAAAAAACGCCAAAAATGCACAAAAAAATATGAAAAATACCAAAATAAAATCTCAACACTAAAAACCCCAAAAAACAAAAATTTGTACTGTGGAAAAATGTAAGTCACTATTGTGGAATAAATATTAAACCTCCTGGTATCATGAAAGTATTACAGCTCTGTCAGTTGTGGTTTACTTCCATAAAGGTCACCAGTGCTGCTAGGGTTGTGTGTCAATTTCCCACTGAAACCATCCCCATTCCCAACCCTGGTTTAATTGAGCTGTAGGCCTTAATTAAGCAAAGAGAAGAAAGCTAGCTAATTACTGCAGAGATCCAGCAAAGGCTTCAAGAGAACAGGGCTAAAAGGGCAATATACACCATGTGACATGCTGCAATGATTTAGAAATTTAGCTACCTTTGTGTTTTTATTTTCTAGTCACCAAAAAAAAAAAAAAAGAAAAGAAAAAAAACCTCTGCTGCGGCATTTTAAAGGCTAAAGGCTTAAGGCTAACAACGGTAATGCTAATGTTTAGCAGGCATTATTTTTTACACTGTTCACCATGTCAGTTTTGTGCATTAGCATTAGTTAGCTCAGTGCACCAAACTAGAAAATTCATTCACACACCTTAAAGCTAAACACATGGCAGGGTACGCCAAATTAAGCAGGCTACTGCGGCGTGCTAACATGCTAGCTAGCCCATATAAGCAAGCCCAAACGTCGTGTGAAGCTAACGTGCGTGCTAGTCGTCAGCTAACTACCAGTTAGAAAGCTAGCTAGCTTGTTGGCTAAATGTACTTTTACTATTAGTTTTTTTAGTACTTTTTACTATTTACTATCCACTCTTGTCTCATGCTGAAAGACATTCTTTATCTCGATGGTAGAGGAATGTATACACAAGCGTATGTTAGCTACGTAAAATTAGTCATATATTGGTCTAATATTACAATTTGCTTTATTTTGGACCAACATTGTCAAGATGTTTCCAGTCAGAGGTGCAAATCTGCGTGTCAACCTTTAGCTATAACTTTAAGTTCTCTCTCTGTAACAAAGCAACATTCAAACTGTGGTAATTCCAATAAAATCATCTGATTCCATGTTGTGACCGCTCTGCCGTCATATCTGTTCATTCTGTACAGCACGTCTTTGCTGTGGGTTGTAATGAACATGTTGCATCAAGGTGCCACCAGCGGGGAGCAGAGTCATTATTTTGATTAATTAATGTGATTTTGTTTCATGGTGCGGTAAAACTTTTATTTATTACACTTTAAACAGCAGAACGGACACGTAGCACACATTAACATGCACTGTGTGAAAACCAACCACAAGCCACTCTGCACCAGATCAGAAACAAAACAACCTCTTCAGCCGAGCCGAGTTCCTCTTTAAGAGGAAGAAGTTGATAAACAGAGGAGGTAGCAAGGTTGCAGAGATGGTAGGAAAAAAAACTCATTTGCATAAGGAAATAGAAAACTTAGAAAGAGCACAAACACGCTAATTCAGCGATGAAATGAATTGAACGATCACTGCGGGATGAGGAACGCTCTCAGCTGATGAATCCTAATGAAATCTGACTGATAGTAATTATGCTGATGTTGTTCTGTGGACCTTAACCTTTTAACTAAAAAAGTGAGAAGTCTGCAGATTCCCCTTCCATTAACACCTGAGGGAGGAGAGAGGGATGATGCAGAGGTGGAGGAGGGAGGAAGAGAGGATCGAAGGAGGGGGAGAAAAAGAAAGTGAAGAAAAGTGAAGAGGAAAGATAACTTGCAGGAGGAGAGTAAGATGAGAGGACGGAAGAAGTACAAGAAGAAGAAAGACGGAGTACAGGTGAGGAGAGGAAAGGAAAGTCATGAGGAAGAAAGTGAGGACACAAAAGGAGGGAAGAAGTAGCAGAAAAAGAGGGAGAATAAGAAAGGTAGAACCTGGGGATTGGTGGGGTGAAGTGGAGAGACAAAGGAGAGAGAAAGTGAGAAGAGAAAAATGGAGGGAAGGAGCATGTGAAAAAAGAGAAATAGAAAGGTAGAACTTGGGGAAGTGACTGGGGAGGATAGGTGTGAAGGAGAGAATAAGGAGGAGGAAGAGGTGGTGGGAGGAAAAGAAGAGGAGTAAGGAAAAGTGAAGCGAGGCGGAAAGATTACCTGCAGGAGGTGAGGAAGATGAGAGGATGGGGAAAGGAGAACAAATATAGAAAGAAGGAGAGTACAGGTAGAGGAGGAAGAAGAGGGAAAAAGATGGAGAGGTAGAGAGCGAGGAAGTGAGGAGAGACAAAAGAAGGGAAGATGGATAAGAAAGAGGAAGTTTTGGGAGGGGATGACTGTGAAGTGGAGAGAATAAGAAGGAGGAAGGAAGAGAAGGAAAGAGAGTACAGGTGAGGAGAGAAAAAGGAGAGGAGTGATGCAGAGGAGAGGAAAAGAAAGTCAGAAGGAAGAAGGTGATGTGAGACAGAAGGAGGGAAGAGAAAGGGAGGGGATTGGAGAGAGGGGTGTGAAGTGTAGAGGTGACAGAGTAAGGAGGAGGAGGAGGAGGAGGTGGAGGAGGTTACACATATCAGCACCTCTCACGTCCGTCCGGCCTCAGAAATGGAAATGAGAGAAACGCACACCGGCCTCATTACATTCATCCCCACTGAGGGGCTCGGCTCGGACTAATACCTGGAGTAGAGAGGTGAAGTGCGGCATTAAGGCCCTGTATAATGTCCTGAGATAGCACATCAGGCTAATACGTGGAACACTAACCTGCTTCTCTGCTGCTGTCTCTGCTTCCTGCTGCGAGCCGCTCCGCCCTCTCCTCCCCTTCTCCTCCTGCTTCACCCGCCGTGTATCCACCTCTCCTCGCCTCTCCCCCTCTTCCCTATCTGCCTCTCTCATCGCCGAGCAGTTAATTTTGGGATTAATACGCGTGGCGGTGGCGGCTGGCTCTTTTGAGGGATTTGTAGCGGAGCTGCAGACACTTATCTTGGTCATTACGGCGCCCATATTGGATTCAAGCGTTTTAGTATCTGCCAAACATTCGGCTGCGGAGGAGTCTATCGGGGCGACACGCGCCCGGGGATTAAGATAAGGAGGCCCCTCATTACGACTCCTCTCCTCCCGCGGCGCGTTGACACTCGCAGCGGCCGCGACTTCTCCTCCAGCGACATCACAGAGGAGGTACAGGTCCTCACCTCGCTTCTCTTCCTCTGCGCCAGAGGACACGGGAGGAGGAGAGGAAAGGTTGTCATCTTCTGGTTTGGAGCCGGGCCCTTGGAGAGAGGCGGAGACGCTGTTCGAGGGCGAGGAGGTGGAGAATGAGCTGTAACAAGGCTCCAGGAATGGAGAGAAGGAGCTCTGGGTTTCCTCAGCGGGACTGGATTCTTGGAAATACTCGTGATCCTGGTTTCTGTCCAACACGGGCTCCTTTGAGGGAGACAGGTAGCTCAGATTATCACCTTTGTTGGAACTAGGCCCCTCTTGAGACAAATATTGAAGGCTGTCGTTTGGTTTTGAACCAGAAAAGTAGGCTAGACTTTTGTTCAGTTCGTAGCCAGGGTCCAGGGAGGACAAACACTCCACATTTTCCTTCTGCAAAATCCTTCGCGGTTTCTTGCTGAGCACCATGCTGTAGCAGAGAGGCGGGCCCAGGTACACCTCCTCTGTACAGGCCGCAAACAGGGTCTCCTCATCCCTGATGTCTGGGCTCTGGAGCGGGGATAGAGAGGGGCTAGTCGGCTCTCCACTGCGGCTACCGTTAGTTTCGGCTGACTTCAGATCTAGAGAGCAGAAGTTGCTCTTGGAGTGAAGGCCAGGAGAGGAGTGCTTGGAAGACGGGGCCGAGTTTGAGGGCGATATTTGCTGTCTGGTGCTCGTGAACAGCTCTGGGCTCGGGCTGTGGAGGCCTTGTGTTGGGGTGACGTAAGACGGGATGCTGTAGGGCACCGGAGTGGAGCTCTTTTCCTCGGAGCACTGGCTGACCTCGCCACAGTCACTGTCATGGGAAGAGAGAGACAGGTAGGAGTAGAAGTCTCCCTTACGAAGGTGGAGAGGCCGGTGGGAGTGTTCGAGGACCTGAAGGAAGAGGAAGGAGAAAGTTTGTAAAGATTTGTTTTTCGTTATCCGGATCGATTGTAAAGCCCTCTGAGAGAGATTTGAGAGTTTAAGGTTTATAATTAAAATTGACTTTACGTTTTTTTTGGTTAAAGAGATTGTGGACAAAAATAAAACTGATGAAACCTAGTAGGATTAATTCAGATTCAGATTCATGAAGGAAATAATTTTTAGTATAACTTTTTTTGGTAGTTTTTTTGGTGTTATATCTACCTGGCCTGTACTGGTTTTGTCTGTTTGGATATGTGTACTTTAAATTATTAATATATCTATATATATATATATTAAACAAAGCTCACACAATCAAATCATTCAACAAACCATCAAGTCTAAGTTAGCATAATAAAATCTCTGTATTTATATTTTACACAGTTTTTCTGCCCGATTTCTTTTTTCCTCTCAGAAATAAAATGGAGACTGAATGCTGATTAGCTTTTAGATTACTTCACTTGCAAAAGATACTGGGAAAAAAAAATCAGTCATTACATCCTAAAAGTTATGATCTGTGATGCGATTTATTGAATTACTCCAACTCACTGAACAAATTAACTTTTAAGATAAGTTTTCCTACTTTCAGATTAATTTGTCCTCAAAATGTACAGAATATAAGAGGTCAAACGGGACTTCAAATGTTCCATCTCCAAAAATATTCAAGCATTTGTTATGTGTTTGTTCTCTGTTTAATTAGATGTTTGTTTAACAAATGTGGAATATTGTACCAAACTTTCATCACTGGAGTTTTGTATCTTTAGTTTTAATTCTTTACCTTGTCTCTGATCTGTGTGAGTGATGCAGGACCTTGGTCTGGGATGGACCCACTGTTATCGGTCTGGCTCGGTTCTTCGGCCTGATTCTCTTTGCTCTTCAGTGCCAGCGAGGTCATGTCAATGATCTCCATTACAAAGTCATGCACGTTCTCCTTCTTGCCCTCATCCACGCTGCATGGATGGAGGGAAGTCGGGGCGGGAAGGTGTTTGCAGCAGGAGGAGTGAGAACTGTGCCTCTTTTTGGGAGGCAGGGACGACTCTTTGTCTCGGACTTCCCTTTTTGTCTCCTCTGTCACAAAAGACGAGAATTTGAACTTTTCCTGAATGGTGATGGCTTTTCGTCCCCCTGCTGCCGGCCTTCTGTTGTGCAAGTCATCGTGGGATCTGCAGTCCTCAACGGGTGAGAGGGAAGGAGGCGATGGGATGGAGGAGCTGTGACAGGGCAGCTCTCCTCTTAGCTGTCCCACTAAAGAGGAAGAACGTTTGGACAGGAAGGGGAGGAGCTCACAGGATGGTGATGAGGAAAGCTGCTTTGTTGAGTTTGACTCCGTCTTCACGATCAAGTCACCAACATCCTGAACTGACTCTCCTGTTTTGGTGAACACGTAAGACTCTCTCAGTGACTCTCCTTTCTTTGTGAACACACTCGACTCCTCTCTGAGGAGTTCATCATCCTCATCTTTCCCTTTTAGGCAGCTCTGGTCCACATTTCCGTTCTCCACGTCGTCCACAAACTGACTGATGTAGCTTCTTGTTGCGTTCCTCCTGTTCTCCTCCTGTTCTTGCTCTTCTTTATGATCTCTTTTTGTTTTGTTGTTGACACCGTTAGTGTTGGTTTCTATTAGTTTTGGGGCTGTGCGGTTTAGAAAACTGTGCTGCTCCTTGCTCTGAGAGGAGGAGGTGAAGGTGGATGAGAGGTTGGTTCCACACTGCAGCTCATCCCGGAGGCCGGCCTCTGTTTTTGAGGAGGAGGAAGACGATGTTCGAGGCGATCGGATCCAAGTCTGAAGCTCCCTCTTCATGTACTCCAACCCCAAGACGTAAGACCCCTCCATCTCCTCTTCATCATCATCCTCATCGTCCTCGTTACCAGAGGAGGCGCCACTCAACCTCGCCTCCTCTTCATCCTCTCCATCCCGAACACCAAGCTCCTCCTCAGTGAGTGTGAGTGTAGAGGAAGACAGAAGGTCACTGTCGTCCTCGTCTTCGTCCGTGCATGCTGACGTACAAGAGACATTCACCACCAGGCTCAAACTCGCCGCGTCCGCTTCATCCATCCCATGACCTCCTCGACTGTTTCCATGACAACGTTTCCTGTAAGAGCTTGAGTTGGCGTTGGCCGCCATAGAGGGATCCAAGAAGAGGTGGCGTTGATTTCTGAGCATAGCAAAGTCTTCAGACCCCAGAGACGAGTCCTCGGTGCTGCTCAGCTCTGTCAACGATGCCGTTGCTGAGCTCTCGTTAATCAGAGATGGCGGTCCTTTCCGTGAAAAGCCTGGAATCCCACAAAGGGGGTTGTGTCGACCACCAAGAGAGGGCGAGGCAGGGAGCCGCTGTGGGGAGGTGCTCCGAAGCGTCATATCAGAAACACTGCGGGTCATCTTCGCCGCAAGAGGACTCTGGATATTCTCCAGGCGTTTCAGAAGATCAAGAGTTCTTCGGCTCAGTTCCCCAGAGGACGGCTCTCCTTGCATACTTTCATTGTTCTTCTCCTTCCCTGGTTGACCTCCTTCCACCTCTATGCTCTGCCCCAGGTCCAGCTCCCCTAGGCTGGCCAGGCTGCCTCCGGTATCTCCTTCAGTGCCACGACATGGCACCAGGCAGCTCTCCAGAGAGGCCCTACGATGCAGTAGGTCTTTGGAGGGAAATAACTCCACACCCAGAGCCAGGAGGGACTCCAGAGAGGAGCCCTGAGATAATTCTGGACTTGACGCGCGGCGGCTGAGAGCAGGAGGAGTCTCCAAACCGTTAAACTGATCAACTTTGAACTCTGTGATATCACTGCGGGACATAAAAGGTTTGGAGGAGTCTACACCAAGTCCTCCCACCTCAAAGTCAGAGTCAGAGTCAGCAGGAGTCAGAATTCCACGCCCGTTGATTAGGATCTCAACTGCTTCACCTCCTCCCCTCCTGTGCTTCCTCCTTTTCTCTTCCTCTTTGTTTCTTCTGCTGTCACCTCTAGGTTCATCTGTCCTCCATCTTTTCTCCTTCATACTCTCCTCTGTCTTGGTTCTTCTTTCTTTGCACCTGCTCACATTGTCTTTGTGCAGAGCCAAATTGCTCCCATCTAAAGTTTCATCCTTCCTCTGCTCATTTTCTTCCTTCTCTTCCTTGTTCTCTTCTTCTCCCTGAATTTCAGAGTTTATTACCGTCTCCATGTCCCCTGTATCACTAACAATCCCGCTCTCGCTCTCTGACCGTCGACTACTCCTTGACTGGCCACTTCCTCTGCCACCCTCCTTCTCGCTCACCCCATCCTGGTATCTAGTCATTCTGTCACCTCCTTGGCTGTCTGACATCAAACCTCCCAGGAGGTCTGGAAGCGATTCGATGGAGGAAAACGAGGAGTCCTTGCTCAGGCTCTTCAGCAGAAGATGCTGTTTCCGTTTTCCTGATTTGGTTTTGTGCAGCAAGGAGGAAGTGTGAGGAAACGGAGGCTGTCTGTATAATTCAACACTATGGAGGCTGTACACCTGGTAGATGTTATTGTTGTTTGGGGGAAGAGTTTGGGACATCACATTGGGCTGAACGTCTGATGTGGATCCACCCATCATCTCAGGATATTGACAGCCTGGTGCATTGGTTTGATTCCTGTCGGGTTGATTCCCATTTGACAGAACGCTGTCCAAAGGCAGAGTTGGTTCAGTGGGGAGGTTGTGCATAAGGTCAGGTTCTGGTACTTCTTGTGGCTCTGCTTCTGTGATTGTCATATCTGTTTCATCCCATTCCCAGGAGTCATCTGGTGGTGGTGCCACTGGACCACCTGGGAGTGGGCTGGTCTGATGGAGGTCTGCTAGACCTGGTTCCAGAAAGTTCCCAGGAACCTGCAGACAAAAGAAAAGAATGAAACGAAAGTGTTAGAATCTGTTCAAGAAGAATAGGAAAAACCATGAACCCACAACATCTAAGGTTTTAAACTTTTAAGGCAAACATCAAGTCTGGATGAACGGGGTCACTACTGCAGCAAAGAACAGTGTCATGACTGAAGTCAAATACAGGTATTTCACTTTGTATTACATGGACTTTTGTACTCCATGCGAGAGCCTGCTATAGCTGTCATTGCTACCTTGACAGTATGGTATAATGAATGACCCTACACAGCATTATGCATAACATCTGATCTTAAAGAAATAATCTCATGTCTGTGAGGAGATGAGGTCAAAAGAAAAGGAGATTAGTTTAGCATAGCAACATGAAGCGGACTTGAACTTCATTTATTTCTATATCACCTTTCATGCTAACATATAGTCCTGCTTAACAGATCATACAAAAATAAAATGTTGATAGATAAAAGCCAAAAAAATATAACAAGAACCAGTGCATAGACACTAAGGACCAATTCAGCCAGATTTAAAAACTGCAACAATAAAGTGTTAAAAGTAAATAAAAGTCCATGAAGTAAGTATAGTAGATTTGTAGTACTAGTAGGCTCAGTCCTTGCTGCGGAAACCCAGGGTTCGAATCCGACCTGTGGCTCTTTCCCGCATGTCATTCCCCATCTCTCTCTCTCCCCACATTCCTTTCACTCTTCAGCTGTCTCTATACAATAAAGCTTGGAAAGGCCCAACAAAAATCTTAAAAAAAAAAAAAAAAGTGTTGGTTGGCATATTTTTTAACTTTGGACCAAGCCAGGCAAGCTGTTTCCAGTATTTATGCTAAGCTAAGATAAGCTAAGCTAAGCTAATTGCTTCCTGGCTCCAGCTTTGCATTTAACACAGATCTGAGACAGATGTGTATCTTTTCATCTCTCTCAGAAAGAAAGAGAATAAACTTTTTTTCCAAAATGTCGAACTCTTAGGTAACTTCATCCTGTCATTAAGAGGATTTAGAATCCACCTATACCATAAAAAGTCTGTAACACTTTAAAACAAAAATAAAAAATAAAAGAGGTGGTTTAAAGTGTAATAATATTTAACATAAACAGACTTTACCCACAACTTAATTCTTTGAAATTAATGTTGTGTGCGGATGTTCGCCCCTTATTACACTGCTGAAAACTGCATTTTAACAAGTCATTTAGGCAATTATTTAGTCTTAAATCAATACGTTTCTAAAAAAGTTCCTCGAATCCTTCCTGGTGGAAAAAATCAGTCTAATTATATCTTGTTTCATGTTACTGACTGAAACAGGGTTTAATGAAGTGTGTTGCTGCTGAAATAAGATGGTCCTCTGTTATCATGTGCAGAAATTGTTTTATTTTGTGCTATCAAACACTGCAGGAGTATAGGTTATCTTGTTTTTGGCACCAAACTCTTTAAAAGGACATGTTTAAAATCCTGTGTCCTCTCTGAGAGTGCTGCCTCGACTCGAGGCTGCCGGTTTGAAAAGAGACACACTGACATCCGACTCTGACAAAACACGTTCTGTGATCTTTTTTTTTTTTTTAAAAAGGGTAAAATCAGCCCACCCCCTCTCTCAAAAGCAATTGCTCATAAATCTCAACACAAATTATTCCGCTCTGGAACAAAGCGATGAATTATTCAAAAACGACTTCTGAGAGAAAAAGCACGAAGCTGAAAAACCCCAAAGTAAATACGTAATCAAAAGCCTTCAGAAAGCTCGGCTGTCTAAAAATATGCTTAGACACAGGAATTCTTCCCTTCCACAGACATAATTATACAAATTGCTCCGCGTCTCGTTAACAAGAGAGGGGGGTAATTCGTATTAGCCATTCATAGCCTATTAATCTAATAAACTAGTTGGCTCTGTGTGTGTGTGTGTGTGAGTGTGTGTGGATACGGGTCTGTGTAATGAATTTCTATTAGATTTGTGTTTATTCCCCTTGTGCTGATAAGGGAGATGGGGGTAATGACTGAACTGGGTTTTGCCACTGCAGACGCATTCAAAAACACATTCAGCGCTGAGGGGAGAGGCTATCAATCAGCCTAATCCAATCAAATCGAGTATTTGATGACCCACGAAAACCTTGTATATAATTTATATCTGTAATTTATCTCATTTCTATAATTTCGTAACAGTTTATAGCTGAACTGAGAGTAATTATATGACCACCACACAGAGGAGGGGTGGTGACTTCTGGTGGTCACAGTGGTTTCAAAGACATTTTTTTTTAAAGCGAAAATAACTCTAAAGTGTTATTGGTTACCTGCCAAAGAGGCAGCGCTGGCAAGCAGGCAGAGCAGACAAATTTACCAGTCAACCAGTGGTGATAATTTCCCACAGACTCCTGGAACATGCCAGGGTATTCCTCCGTAAAACTGTTGACCCAGATGTTCCTGAAGCTGACTTTAGAGACGTGGTTTGTGCAGGATTTTTTGTTTTGTTTCAGAGGATTCAAATGTGATCATACTAAATTTACAAACTCTGTACTGACATCAGATGTACAAGTTTTGGTAACTTAACTTAATTTGAAGGGGTGTGCCTAAGACTGACATGACCTTTACATGAACATAAAGTCTTTATGAATGTTTATGACTGACCATTAAATCAGTTATGTTAATTTTAGTTAAAACGTTTAAAGTTAAGAACTGGAATATACGATGCTCACCTAGGGCTGCACGATATGGCCTGTAACCAATATCTCGATATTTTTAAGCTATATCGCGATACACGATATATATCTCGATATTTTTGTTGTTGTTGTTTTGTACTCATTTTATAGCTTTTTAACACTTGTCATATTTTTTATGAATTTTTAAATGCATTTCATAATGTAAATATGAGGTTTAAAGCAGTGCAGGATCATACTTGGCTTACGAGACACTTTTTTAAATCAAATTTTAACCATTCTTCATATTTTATAAATAAACCTTTAATAAATTTAACACCCACGTCTTATTTTGAAAACCGGAAGTGTCCACACGCTGCAGTAAGCTAGCGCTGACTTTCCCAGTTTTCGCAAAGTTTTTGCCATAAAGTCGGCAATAAGGGCGCACTTGAAAATATTGGAGCAGCTGACGTGACCACGCGAAAACGAGAGACGGCTGGCGTGACCGCAGTTGCTTTTCTTCGGAACCAAGTCGTCCGTCTCCATCTTCAATTAACTCGCTTGTGCTCTTCACTTCTCTCCTCACCTGTTACAAAAAATACGCATGCGCGCAAGGGATTTTTCTGGGTGGGCGGGGCAGTGTGCTGCGTGCTGTGAGGAGCACCAGGAGTGACAGGCAAAACTCCGAGAATTAAAATCTGACGGCTTAAAACATTTACGTGACAAGTACTCGATGGTCGCGATATAGTCATTTCATACATCACACGTAGAACAAGCCGCGATATATCGAGTATATTCGATATATCGCCCACCCCTATGCTCACCTACTTTAAGTGATAAGCTTGTGCATAGTTATCTACCTGCAGACCACCAAACCACGCTGTTTTCAGTCTGGTCGCCACAACCATTGCTCTCAAGTGCTAAAGATAAAAAACTAAGACACTTTATTAACTGTAAGACGACATTTTTTATTTACAAATTGACAAAAGTCCTTAGTGAAATGTACCAATCAGCCATAACATTAAGACCATCTGTGTACCGCCTTATGTTGTGCAGCTCCCACTTTTGCCACCAAAACAGCCCTGACCCATCAAGGCATGGACTCTACCACTAAAGATATAAAAAGGTATCTGGCACCAAGACAGCAGATTTAGTCCTATAAGTGGCGAGGTGGGGCCATCATGGATTGGACTTGTTTGTCCCGCACATTCCACAGATGGATTAGACCAGGACATCTTCTTCCATTGTCTAGTTCTAAAGCTCGCGTACCCATCGTTGCTGCTTTCAGCAGTGGAGAGAGGTCAGCATGGACACCCTGACTAGTCTGTGGCTGCACAGACCCAACAAACTGTGATACACTGTGTGTTTTGACACCCTTCTATCAGAACAAGCATGAACTTTTTCAACTATTTGAGCTATAGTAGCTCGTCTGTTGGATCAGACAACCAGCTTTCGCTGCCCATGCGAATCAATGAGCCTTAGTCACCCATGACTCTATCGCAGGTCCACCGCTTTTCCTTCCTTGGACAACTTTTGATAGGTACTGATCATTGCAAAACAAGAACACTCTGACCCAGTCGTCTAGCCCTCACAATTTGTCTGAGGACTGAATGTTCACTTACTGCTTAATATATAAGTCCCACTGACAGGTGCCATGATAACGAGATAATCAGTGTTATTCACTTGGCTGATCGGTGTATGTTATATTGGAAGAACTAAACATGGACTACAAGATGGATTCACAGCACATAAATATGCCATAAGGACAAATAATGACAACTATCCTATGGCTAGACACTTCAAAGAAAAGCACAAGTGCAACACATCAATCACTAAAAGCTATAGGCAGAGATCATATCCCAGAATCTATTCATAGTGGATCAAACCACTCAACGGACAGAAAAGTTTTTGAATTCTTTAGATAAAAGTTAAAACATATAATCCTGTCCTTAATTATGATCTAGATTTAACTTTTACTCTATTGTCAGAGTGCCTCGGTTTCTTCATGACAAAGGGCTCATAGACATGCAAATGAGGAGAGATGGTGGAGTGATGGGCAGCCACACAGCGGTGTCCAGGGAGCAGTTAGGGGTTCGGTACGTGGCCTAGGGTACCTCGGGCAGTACTTGGAGGTAAACTGGCACCTCTCCAGCTACCAGTTCACCCTCTGTACTTTGGTCCATGCTGGACTTGAACCGGTTCCAAAACCAAGTCTGTATGGACTGAGCTAACTGTTCCATGAATAATCTTCGATTTGACTTCAACTGTTTTGGTCATAAAGACATTATTCAAAGGCCACATAATGGAAACATAACGAATGAGGTCCAAATTCAAAACTATCCATCAAGTCTTCTTGTACCCTTAAAAGTTCAGGTTCAACCAGTTTTTCCTCGACCAAGAACAAAACCGTTCAAGTTTGTTCAAACTGAACCTGAAGCTCATTTAGAGACTGCAGAATCGTACACAAGGTCAATAGAAAGATGTGAATGGACACAAACAGGTGCTGCAGGTGGTGCCCTAACCTAACCCTAACGTTTGTGTACCCATCCAAATACTGTATTACTTCACTTCATAAACCCACAGAGACGAGAGGGAAAGCACAGAAAGTGGAGGAAAATAAACAGAAGGAATTTTCTGGTAAATCAATCCACACACACACACACACACACACACACACAGTTAGTTGCACTGTGTTATAATTCACATACTTCCATACTTATACTTGCTATTTAGGTGATGGTGCACTCATAGCGGTCAAGGAGTTTAATGTGTAACACTGGGCCTTTCTCGCATTCAATGGTCACCATTTTGGCTATGTAGCTCTGTAGTTTTTGTGAAAAGTGATTGACAGAACGAACGCCAGACTTATGATTTATCTAGAAGGTTGTAATCTGGGAACCAGCAATTGATTCACACGGGTCATTCATTCATTCCTAGAGATCATTTTCAAGAACTTTTTCACTGATGATCAGACAAACTCTGTAAAAGTCTGATTTAAACTTGAGATGAGTTTTCTGTGACATTAAGTCACTCACTCCTGTTATGAGAGGACATGAGTTGTTGGCACATTTTGCTATGCTTTGCTTTTAAATTCTGTCAATGTATTTTTTCTTCTTTGGTTTCGAAAGCCTTTTGTGCTTGATGCTTAGCAAGTGTTATGTGAATAAAATCATTTATACCCTGAACTCTTTTCTCTTTTGAATTAACCTTTGCTCCCTGAACACCAACATACCTAAATGTACGCTTCAAAGTTAGAGTCAAATTAGCAAAACAGCTCTGACTCTACATAAAATTATAACATCACATTATATTTTAATCCATTTAGTAATATGGAGTCTGAAATGATACTAATCTGCTACAAGGCCGCTATAAAAGCAGAGCTATGTCAGGCTCATAATTAATTCTAACCTAAAAAGGAAAATAAAAGGATGTTGAAATAATTCCAGGTTTTCCAGGACATGTGGGAATTTCATGTCAATCTGCCTTACAATTGACAGCTGATCTGCATGAGAAACAGGTTCAAATAAAGCATCCCTTACTGTGGTTGTACTCGCATGAACATCATCAGAGTCTGGTGTTTACAGAGGCTCCACCTCACTCTGTTTACTGCCTTAATCACATCCGGTGACAGTGTGTGTGGGTGTGTGTGTGTGTGTGTGTGCACCTGTGTAGCATTTTTTGGGGATGAAAACGGGAAACTTTTTTTCCCATTAGCTCTGGTTTGACTGCTCCCATTTGTTAGCATAGCATCTGCTGGAAGGCCCAAGGAGAGCGGAGCTATCTAGCAGCGTCTGGGTGATTATTCATGTGCCCGTGCTCCTCTAGGAGCTGCTGCTGCTTCTGCTGTTGCTCGAGTCTCTGCTGGCTCTCTGCTGTAGCGCTTGTCAAAGTGCTGAGGGAGCCGGGCGTCACCGGTCTGATTCAAAATGAATAGAACTGCACAGATAAATCACCTCTCCATGCAGAGAGGAGGAGCAGACAGGCTGCTTTGGAATGTAATTGCAAACGTTGAATGAAAACCTCCATATGTTGCTCATAACGCCACTCTAAAATATATTTCATAATCGCGAGGAATGCGTTCTAAAATATAATTTCCATATATTACATTGCGACTACCAGGTGTACTTAGTGGAACGTCATCCTCACAACACCCTGCAGCTTTAATTTAGACTCATTTACATCAAGTAAACGACAAAACAGCATCCGTCATCACCTCCTCTCACTCACTGAACAAGGCGAGGAGAAAATATACGTCTCTCACTGAAATGACACCTCCAACATCCTAAATTACATGATGGATACAATCATAATCTCACTCTTAGA
Source organism: Larimichthys crocea (assembly GCF_000972845.2). Lineage (NCBI taxonomy): Eukaryota > Metazoa > Chordata > Actinopteri > Sciaenidae > Larimichthys > Larimichthys crocea. Next base: position 540,580 of record NC_040015.1, on the reverse strand, counting down.
CAAGATATTTGAAATAATTCAACAGTTATTTGATTGGACAAGCGTGCTGACATAACAGCACTGAGGCTTTTAACTACGTATGTGTCACTCCACTTTATAACTATTCTGATATTAATGTTACATTTATGTTTGTCATCTATCATCCGGGAACTGTGTTTTTTTTTTTTGCACTTCCTGTACTAGCTTCACTTCACATGGAGGTTTGCTGCTTGCTCAGAACACAAAAAATATAAAACGGGAAAATTCGAGAACTCGAGAAAATTTCAATTTTTTCTTGATTAAATGACTCAAAGGATTGATCGGATGTCCAAATTATAACGGGTCTGAGTTTTAAACCAAATAATGTGAGCCTTTAAACTCAGACGCAGACATGAGTAACACACACACACTTGTACAAGTGTCTTTCAAATGTGCAGAAAAACGAGAGCGTGAAGTGTGGGACCTGCATAGCAGCAGCCATTTGTACGCAAGCAAGCGGACTCATTTACACAAACACTCTCACACACATGCACGCAGAGAGACCAGGAGAGGACAATCGTTTTATCACTGAGCAGAAGTGTTCATTTATAAGCTAAACCACCCAGATATATGCCTCTCTGGCTCCCTCTCTCCCAACACTTCACCCCCTCCTCTCTCTCTTTATTCCTCTCCCATCCCCAGGAGAAGTGAAATTACTCTCCAGCCAGGCAGCGAGGTCAAAGTGTCTGGCCTCTGTTATTTGTCTTCCCCTCCTCTACAATGTATGTGTGTGTGTGAGTGTGTGTTAATGTACAAGAGAGGCAGTGAGTCTGACCTCGAGCAGCACATGTACAGCAGAATTATGCTGATTATGACTAATTTTCAACATTCATAAATGAGCCGTCACATTGTAACATGCTCGTCCTGTTCAAAAACCCTTTTGTGGCCGTGGATTCCAGTTCAGTGCAACTTTATTTATTAGTGTAAAAGGTGACTGCATGAATGCGACTGCACGCAACCTAGGAAAACACACACACACACACACACACACACACACTACTGTTAAACCAGGAGTGTCTAAACTTTTTCCCCGGGAGAGCCAATAAATTGTAATGGTGGGCGCCAGGCCAAAAGCAAACACCTACAAAATGATACAAGGATTCCCTGAATCAACTGACTTCCTGTCACTTTGCTCAGATTATGAAAAGCAATTAGTAATTTATATAAAGAGCATTTTACCTCACAAGAAAACAACATAAGCAGCAATTTATATTCTATTACTTATATTTTGAAACAAAAAAAGTCAGCCTTGGCTGAAGAGGAAAACTTGGTAAATCTGGAAACAGATTGTTTGATTACATCTTGGTTTGATTACATCTTGGTTACATCAGTTTACAGCTCTTCACCAGGCTGAAATGTTTCTTCATAAAACAACATGTTGTAACTTTTCTCTCATAAACTAACGTTAACTCCTGTTGATGCTACACTGACTTGTAATCAGGTGAATGGTGTCTCTGTCATTCGTACGTCTGTTCTCACACTATGTAACTTTGGGCTCCGGGTCGGGAGAAGTACGTAACACTTTGCGGCACTAAGTCACACACCACCAACTATTTGACTGATTTTGGTGAAACTGGATCATATTTTATGGAGAAAATGTTTTCTGCTTTTCCCTCTGATGTACTCCGGCTGCTCCGCCTCAACTCTCTGTGATTTACAGAGTTTCCTGATGGACAGTGAAGTAAACTGCTACCAACTGTAGCTGCTGTTAGCTAATGTTAGCTCAGTTTGTTAGCCGGGCTGCCTGGACTGTGAGCTCAGAGCACCGGGGGAGGGTTAATGTTTGTACCACAGGCATTTTGGACCACTGGGAAGAAGAACAGGAAGTTTTCAGGCCCAAGCAGAGGAGCCTTTGTCATGCCAGAAACAGAGCTGGGCAAGTGGGCAATGTAACCGGGCTCAGACTGACTTTTAGTGGTTGGTGAGAGCTTGATGAAATAAAAGGCTGAAAGACAGACGCCGAGCTGGGCTGACTGCTGTTGGACTAGTCAGTAATATTAGCTGCTGCTATGTCTTGTGTTGCTGATCTTGCTTGGTGTTTGGCTGTTAGCAAAGTTGTCGACTGACTAGTCCGCCTCACTCTTAACATATTGCTATCTGTCAAGTAATTGCTATCAACTATTAAATTGTCCCAGTGTGTGTTTGTGCCCTCAGATGACACTGTGTGTTTCTGCGTACATATTCATGTCACTGTCAATGTGTGTGTTTGTGCACCAGTACGTGTGTCTACTTTAAGACTTAACAGCCTTTCACGCTTACATGAGTGTGTCTGTTTGTGTCTGCAGAACCTTCACCTCAGATTCAAATGCACCCTTAGTCTCTATAGAACCATATTCATCACTATTAGGAATCCATAACAGCTCCATTCTGCTGCAACTCCCTGCCTTCACGTTACATCAGCTGAATAAAGCATTCAAATCTCTCTCTCTCTACTCTCTCTGTGAGCCTCGTCTGGCCCAGGCAGCTCGGCTCTGGACGGTTACCTCATGAGCGATATTTTTCTTAACACCCACCGCACTCAGTACTTCACATCCTCACACATGTGCTGAGCTGTCATCCTATAAACCGTCACTGTGATCAGTGAGTAGCTCATACTTGGGACGTGAAGCTCGAGTTGGTTCACCGGTTGAAGATTTCTAATAAGACAAACGTTGTGGCGGCGGCGGCGGACATGCATGGAGCTGTGATATGCAAACTGTCAAAGTGTTAAAATCTAATTTGCCGAGTTTCCTTTGTTTGTGGAGGAAGTGGCACAGAAAACATTGTTTCTGTGACACTGATCGCACTGGAGAACTAACAGATTAGTTTTTATCAACTGGCTGGCTTGTGGACGCTTTGACACATGCAGCTTCAGCCTCTGTAGGCTTTAAAACGTCAGAATGTGCACATAGTTTTGTTCTGATTGAAGCAGAGCATCAGGATGGTGATAACAGATATCAGTCCATTGTTCCATTGATGCTGAGATATCTTGATCTGCACAGATTGTTGTAGATATACAATGCAACAGATTCCTCATGCTTTTGATGACCCCCTGATATTTCTTTGAGCACCACCATTAGGCTAAAAATAATTCCAAGGCGACAAGCCATATATTTAGACTTACTTTTGAGAAAAAAAAAAAGAAGTATGATTTGTTATTGCTGTTATAATCACAAGGTGCAAATTAACAATACTTGTTAATGGAAAATTGCATAGCATTTCATTACAACAAAGCTAACTATTAGCTTCCTGGAAACCAACAATGAGTCCTACATGCTACTGTTAAACTTTAAAGGTCTGATTGAGGGCAGAGAGAATAATTCAGTTTCATTGTGATTTAGTAGCCAGGTTTTGTTAATATAAATGCAGATGACATCCATAAATATTGATGCCATCGGCATAGCAATTACAAGTTATATAGCAAAGCAATGAATGGACCTAAATGGAGCATGTAGAAGAACAAGGGCCAATAATTGATCCTTGAGAAACTTTTTGCTCTGTTCTACAATCACAGCTGAGCAAGCCTCAGTCAGAACCATGGTCAACTTCCTCCTTTACTATACTTAGATATACTACATGGTATCTACGAGCTAGCTCATGACCATGCATCATTTGTCTGAGTTGATGACGGTTAAAAGATAAAGACATATATAGTCTCATCTCATGCTATCTTATGTTAGCACGGAAACTAGCTAACTAATGACTGATGGAAAATAGTTGGCTAGTTAGCTAGCACTTTGTAAACAACGAATCAGATCTAACTACGGAGCTAACGATTGATGTAGATCAAGTAGCTAGTTAACTAACTACAAATTTTCCAGTAGATTTAGCTCAGCGTTGTTAACATTAGGTAACTTAAGATGTATCTTTTATCTTTTCACCATCTTTTAGATTTGGTCGTCTTTTCAACATAGACGAGATACCATGTAGCATATCTCAGTACAGGAGTAAATTGAAGGAGATTTTGACTGAGGCTCGCTCAACTGTGATTGGAGCACAGAGTAAAAAGGGGCGGGACATAGGAAGGGTCAATTGTCATAGAGCTGAAATTTGAAAAAAAGTTGAAGGTATTATTTGTCTTTTGACAAGATGGAACAAGGATCTATGATCAAAGTGCAAAAGGCAACAGTTGAGTGACGAGATCTGGGAAACCCAATAAATGATACCACCTATGCTCATTACTCCACCTGCTCCATGGGGCTCTCTTGGAGCCTCTTCGGTAGATCTTAGAAATTATTGTGTAAACAGGACCTCAGAAGCATTTTTCTTATCTAATCACAACCAGTTCATCCTTGTATTAACGTCTGTGCTTTGTTCCACAGTTTATGCTTATTTCTCAATACATTACAACGCCTTATCGGGTTTGTTCCATAACTAAAACATCGCAGCCTCAATCACAGCAACATCTGTCTTTCACGCTGCATCATAGCATCAAATCAAACTCTGACATGCTCGCTGAGTGTAACGCTGCAACAGCTGACTGCTTGCAGTGTCGGATGAAGGATGTAAAGTGTAAATGTCAGAGCACTCTAACCTGCTGCTCTCCCAGCTCTCTCTTCAGTCTGTTCTGCCACTGCAGCGCCTGCATCACAATCGCCTCCCACCTCCTCTCCAGGTTGATTGACAGCAGCTGCAGGGCCTCCCAGTGCTGCTCCGCCTCTGGTCCCACCTCCGCCATGGGGCCCGACTGTCCCAGGGGTGGGGAATGTAGAAACAGTTTTGTCAGAATTATAAAGGCTATTATTATGCTAATCATATGATTAAATTCATGATTTTTTTTCATTTGAATGAAGAATCATATAATTCCTCCTCAAGGTTAAGCTGATTTATGAGTGTCACTGAAGAAGAAACAAAAACAACCCAAACAAAAATGAGTAAAAAAGGTTCAACAAAATTAGCTTCAATTCTTCTTATTATTATAATGAGGAGGTCAGGTCTAAAAGGTCTAATCTAAGTCGGGCTCTTGGATTTCACCTACCTGGCTCTGCTGCAGCAGCTTCTGGCAGAGTTTCAGAACCGAGGCGACTCCTCGGCGTCGAGCTCGCACCTCCGAACATAGAGACTGGTGGGCGACATGAAGGAGGAAAGAAAAAAAAAGGTCATCAAGATGCAGTAAATGCTGTTTTTCACATTTTGTGCATTTAAAAAAAATAGAAAAAAACAAAGAACAATGCTAGTGGCCTGTTTCAGTTCTCACACTTGAGTCTACTTTGTCAAATGTTGGTGCTAATGCTCTGCACGGTTGCAGTAAAATGTTGTAGTCATTTTTCACAATAGCTAAACTCAAATTGAGACAACCACATCCTGACTTACATCCTTAAAGGGGCAGTTCAACAATCATTTGCTTATTTGCAGTTATTTGTTGGCGACTTGGGAGTGAGAATGGGCTCAGACTGCGTTGTCGTGATGTCGCCGTGTTCACATATCGCAGCAGCGCCTCGAGTTGTAATGATCCTTTAAACCGTAGTCGAAAACAAGCGCTGAATTTGCTTTGTTGTTAGGTTTCTTTGTTTTTTCACTTCTCCACAGTTCAGCGGCGTTAAATTCAGGCCGTTCATAGCAATTCATTAGCATAAAGTCAAATTCAGCACACAGATCCTTGATCAGCAGTAACAGCGCATGAAATAAATGACAACAGCCAATATTTCCTCCCTCTCTGCTCCTGTCTAATAAATGCAACAAAAAAAGAGAAACACAGGGATTGGCAGTGCCTATTATAAATCACTATATGCTGATGAGTTCCCACACGCAAAGGTCAGTGAGTGTGTGTGTGTTTGCATGTTTAAATGTTTACTCATGCAGGCGTGTGCACAAGTGTGTGTGTGTGCGGATGTGTGTGTGTGTATGCAAACATATGCATGTATTTCTGAGTGTCACAGGATAGAGGGGACAGCCTCTGCGGCAGGGACCAAACACGTCCAAGCCCCAAACTATTTATGCTAATCCTGCCCGCTTGCTGAAAAGCACTTCCTTTACATTTTCTTTACATTTTTCCAATAAATATTAAACACTATTACAATGAAATGGGATTCTCTTACTCTCTCTCTTTTACTCGCATGCACGCACACACACTCTCTCAGCCTCTTTCTCGCACTCACTCCAACTCTTCTTCTTCTCCTCCCGTCTTTCATCTCCTCTTTCTCGCTCTCTCTTCAGTTTAGCATATTTGCGGCTCGCCTGGTTGTCTAAACAGGAGATGGGGGGGGGATGCAGAATACAGCAGACGGGATCAAGAGGACGATGCCCGGCGCGTGTTTGTGAGGTTGCAGATAAATTTATTCCAAACAGGAGGTGTGTATTACGTTGAAGGAGGGGGCTCTAAACAACAACAAAACGACTGAGTGATACTCGCTCTGCGCCAAATAACTGCAGCAGACAGCGTGGGGGTGGTGGAAGGAAGGAAGATGAATTAAACTAGATTGAAGCTGGAACAATAATTCAGCGTGTTAGAGTCAGAGGACGACAGTCATAACTCTGAAATCTGCTCTATGGTGTCGACGAAGGAGGCTTCAACAACAGGAAGTCTAAGTGCGAGCTGCCGACATGATGAAGTTCCTCCAGTCGGCCTTCAGAGTCAAACAGAAAAGTCGGACGTTGATTGATTTTAAACACTCTGTAATTGTAGAACTTTGACATCACAGTCAGCAAACATGACAATAAATGATAGCAGCTTAAACAGGCTGTCAGACAGAGCTGATTCACTTCAATATCTAATCAATACAGTTGTCTACACAGGCAGCGGAATGACTCAAACAACACCCACGCTACTCATGCAGAACTGTGACACAGTGTAGTTTTACACTTCGAGTGTCAATTTCATAGGCTAACGCAAAAACAGGAGGAAAATCACAATCACAAGTTGTTTTCATTTAAAAAAAATACAATTTCTCCTTTAATTTGATACCAAATATGTGACATTTGTAGCTTTTTAAAGCAAACAACAGTACAGCCAGCTCTCTTCCGTGAACTTCCCCCCAGACAAACAACCTCCATCTGGGCAGTGAGAGCCTTTGAGTTAAGAGTTAAGTCCCTCTGTTTAGCTATGGGGAAATTTGGAGCAACACACGTTAGTATAGTAGTAACAGTATAACAGTAATGTGGTAGCAGGTTGTGTCTTTATACCATAAAAAATCTTTGATTTATGTGTAAAAGTCACTGCGACCAGCTCAGTCCTCCCTGCCGACTCTTTGTTGAACCGTCTCTTAGAGAACAGCCTCGTCTGGCAGCTTCCATAAGATTGTAATTTTATCAGTGGAGACATTTACAGAGGAAACTCACCAAAATAAAATCATAAATATCAACGTATTGATGTATATTTCTGGTTCTGGTTATTGATGACAACTTAAACTAAACTACAATACAAAGATCAGGACTTTATTTTTTAATCTAACAGGATGACTGTCTGCAAAATATGCACCAGCCATGACTGCTGCTACTGTACCAGGACTGATACTACTCTGAACTATACTTCAGTATATACTTTAGTCTTATTGTCAGTCTGCAATTTTCATATATTTATATAGTGTAGTATATCCTATCTATACAGTACTATCATATTTACATTGCCCACTCCCCCATACAGTGATACTTCACCAATAATTTGTGTACACTTTGTACACTTGCTTTTACACAACATCCATAGTACACTTTATTTTATACAGTTTACTTCCTAAGCTCATTTGTATCTTCTATGTCTCACTCTGAATGCTGAGCTGACCTGTTTTTCTCATCCAGCACATTTTATTGTACATTTCATCCTTGACCCTGTGTTAACCTACACCTCAAGCCTCAAACTAAAACTGTAGTTTGTGTCTTAGGCACAGGCATAAACACACTACGACACAATAATCATCTGTTCATCCTAAAACAAACACACAGTAAGTTTTGCTGAGAAACACCAAATGTGCAAATCATGTTTAGTTTGCATTTACCACCGTGATTGGTTGTAATTTTCCTGTTCTGTCACATCTTCTGTGCATAGTACCAGAATAAATACTGATAAATACCATTTTTATCATCATTATCAGTTTTATGATTGCAGTTTGGTCAGCTTCAGATAGGAAAGACCTTTTCTCTGAGAGATTATTTTCAGACAGAGAGGAGAAAGACAAGATCCTAAGTCTCTATTGTTTCTGCACTGCTGGTTTTTATGCACTGATCCCTCTCTCTCTCTCTCTCTCTCTCTCTCTCTCTCTCTTTCTCTCTCTCTCTCTCTCTCTGCTGGGTCGAGCCTGGCTGGGCCCATATTGACTCAGAGGGCTCTACAGACACAGTCGGACAAATATTTGCTAAAAAGCTTTTCTTCCAAAATACATGGAAAGCCGTGGAGTGGCTGCAGAGAAAGAGAAAGAGACGGAGGATGTAGAGGAAGGGATGAGATGAACAAAAAAGTAGAAAAGAGAAGGAGAGAAGGAGACGTAGTGTTAAGAGTGACAGAAGAGTGATTAAAGTGAGTTGCAAAGAAATAGTACTAGTAAGGGGAACAGAACCTAATGCTTGCATCAAGTTGGCAGTTTAGTGTGCTGAGATGCCGCTGAAATGATCTAATGTTTGGACATGCTTGTGGAATGTGGAAACATTTTAGGAAAAACTGGGAATGTGATTAACACGATAAAGCATCTCATCAAGCGTGGAGAAAAATTCAGGGTGGACAGCTGCACTGTGTACGCAAGACCAATGGCTTCTTCACGAAGTAATGGATTAAGTACTCTATCAGCATCAGTTTCACTTTAAGGGTATTTTTTATAGTATATCTTTAAACAATATACACATATCGCTTATAGTCCAGTTGTTAAACAACACTGCGTAAAAATCAGTATTTCAGTACATGATTTCAAAGTGTAATCCTACTGTAGTAAATATGTTCAGCTGTACTTGTGTATTTGTTCTTGATTACATTACTTATGATCAAAAACTAGCAAGTCGACAACTTTGCTAACAGCCAAACATCAACAAGGTCAACAACAGCAGACATAGCAGCCAGCTAGCTTCTTTCTTGCTTGCTCGACCTCATTTTTTGTCTACTTAGCTTCCTCTGTCCTCTTCAGTCTCTTCTCCTCTGTCATTATGTCCATAAAGGCTGCTGAGCCCGGTGACATTGCCCGCTCACCCAGCTCCGGTTCTGGCACGACACCGGCTCTGCTCCAGCGTTCCCTATTCCCTGGGCCTAAAAACCTCCTCTCCAAAGCGCCTCTGGTACAAACACCAACACTCCCCCACTGCTCTGAGCTTTGGGCAGCCTGGCTAACAAACTGAGCTAACAGCAGCTACAGTTTACTATTGTGGCAAACAGGGAGTTAAAGTTCAAGGTGAGGCTCATGATTTAATCTGTGTTCACAAAACCTCACATATGACCTTTGGATAGGGACTGAAAGAATGACATCGCAGATACAAAGCATAGAAATGTCTTTGACGATGTCTTTGGCTCATCTTTAGAGACAAAGAGAGGAACTCAGACATCCAGAAGGTGTTCTGAGAAGAATCACTCTTCATTCTTGTTTTTAAGAAGCCAGTTGAGGTTGTTCATCATCTGATCACAGCCTCCTCCAGTGCCAGACCAAGAAAATGCTGAAGGGATTACACGGGATCCTTTTGGAGGAGCTGCAGAATGTGACTTGAAAGAAAGGTGTCTGGATTACCTTGCTTAGCCTGATTGCAACTGTCATAATCACCAAAATGGATTAAATGATTTTGGTTAAACAAATTAAGCATTCATTGAGACATTATTACAGCTCTATAACTATGAACCAAAGAAACTTGAAGAACCCTGGCAAGAACCTCAGTTATCTTGATGTGTAATGTTTTTCGTCATATTCAAGGTCGACCAACAGAAGAGACACACAAAAAACAAGCTGTGTCTTGCGTCTGCGCCTCTTTCTCTCTCTCTCTCATGTATTTCTCTGTCCGTCACTCAACATCCTCTTTCAGGAAGGGTGACCGAGTCGGGATAAACAAAAAGAAGAGGATCTGCTCTTTCCTTAATTCCCTCTTCACTCTCTTTTTCAAGCTTGATCTCTCTCTCTCCCACTCCAGCCTCCTCTATCGTGCTCATTCTTAAATCTGCCTCCACTGAAAACAAAATCCTCTTAACTCTCCTGCACCTCCTCATCTCCTCAATCTAATTACCAAGACCTGCCGTGAAGAGAGGGACGGAAGGAGGAGAGCACTGAAGACGAGTGGAGGTTGTTGGTGTGGTTGCCAGTGCTTTTACACAGTAAAACGCAAAAAGAGTAAGACAGAGAGAGAAAGACAAGACTAAGACATCTGAACTTTGTTGATACAAGTGACAATAGAATGGTGAGAGTTTTACAACTGAAATGAAAATGACATTGAACACTTTATTTATTTTCTTAAATGTTAGCTGCTAAACACAATCAACCAAAAAACTAAAAAACAAAACAATTAAACCAGAAACTGTCCAATCAATGAATGCTACCCTACAAAATTATTGTTGTTTTTTTATATTTGGTGCTACATATTTCACTCCATACCAAAAATACATTGCTTGTATCTGGTGCGAGCTATCCACCAGGCTACAGGTACAATCACTGACTTACAGAGTTTCCTGATGGACAGTAACGTAAACTGCTACCAACTCAGTTTGTTAGCCGGGCCACCCGGACTATGAGCTCAGAGCACTGGTCAGTGTTTTAACTATGGGTGATGGGGAGGGCAGGCTGTGTCGTGCCAGAACCGGAGCTGGGCAAGTGAGCAATGTAACCATTAGGGATGAGCCTGAGGGGCGAGGCCTAACCTGGAAGTGGGCGGGATTTAACCTGAAAGTGGGTCAGGTTGTCTTGAAATGGGCGGGGCTTTAACCGGTATGTTATTTTAAGCATGCAATTGATATGGATTGATCAGAAATTGTTACATTTATCGCTGACTAGAAAACTGTTTACAGGACAGCATCAACATTGGGTTTGATCACGAAAGTAAACAAACTATTTGCAACAATGAATACAACACATGCAGTTGTAATTATGAAGTAAAATGTAATGAACAAGAGTTTTCATACTCAACATAACTTTATTTTTTTAACTTTAAATTTTAATGTTTAAATGTTGACCTTGATTGATGTTTGGCTGTCAGCAAAGTTGTCGACTTGCTAGTTTTTTAAGTCAAACATGAGGGGAATACTCAGAGAGTGTGAAATAAAAATAACAAAGAAAGACAGGAGAGTAAAAAATGAAGAGAGAAAAATAAATGAGAGAGAGAGACTAGTATTAAAAAACAGTAAGAGGAAAAGAAAAACAATTGAGGGAAAGGACGAGGAAAGAAGACAAGGACAAACTGGAAAGTGAGGAGAGAAATAAAGAGAGACAAGGAGAGAGAGGAGGAGAATTTTGGCTGTTTGCACGGTGACCCAGTGGATATTTCAATCAATTACCATTAATTAGAAATCTCTGATTAATTCTATTTGTTGATTAAGTCAATTAAAACCACAAGCACTTGTTATCGCACAACGAGCCTAATGAATTCCTGTCGACAATTTGTTCCCACACATATTCCCTCTGCTGCTTCTAATACCGCCTACAGCTAACCAAACTTTGTCGTTTGCATACTCTTACCCATCTCTCCCTCTTTTCTCTCCTCGTCTGACATTTCTGTCTTCCTTTCTGCATCGCTTCTCTCCTTCTATCTCCTCTTCTCTTCTACTGTACTATTTCCCGGTTACTTCTTAATTTCTTGTATCTGTCAAACTGAATTTTAGAAAAAAGCAAAAGTTACAGAACGACTGAGTTCTGCCTCGGAGGTTTGTATACGAGTGTCTTGGCGGTTGTCATTGAGTGTTCAAAGATCACCTCCTTCAGGGTTTGGAATCATAAATTTTTTAACTCACACAACCTTGTCCTCTAACCTCAAGGATGTGGATTCCCAAACTGGGGTCGAGGGATCTCAAGGGGTCCTTCATGGAAACCGGAGGTATAGTAAACATGGTTGCACACCAGATCTACAACCTCCTCTATAAGATTTTAAGTTGTTTTTTTATGTGTGAAGCCAGTAAAATAAACCGTGGGAAAAAAAACACATAAAATGACACTAAAACAACGCTCTAACACTAAAATAATGCTCATCTAACACTAAAATAATGCTTATCTAACACTAAAATAACGCTGGTAGAGAGTTGTTGAGTTGTTGAGGTGACAAACTCCAAAACATAAAGTTTGTTTTTATGGATTATATTGATGCTGAATTGACAGTCAGACTGTCGACATATGACGTCCTTTATCTCGTGTTCATAAGTTTTTACGGACACGTAATGAATTGTTCAAATATCATATTTCTTAAAGGGAGTTTGGTGTCATATTTTCCCCGGACAGCGCAGGGAACTTTAGTTTAATTCAAACTGATAATGTGTTTTTTTTAACGTCCTGTCAACGCTACAGAAACATTAGGTAACTGTTAAGTATGATAAGGTTTTTGACGTTGACGAAAAACACTAAACTGTTCATACACACAGATTGTATCTCTCCTTTGATGGCTTCATAACCTATAGCTGAATAAGTGAAATAAGCGACGTCATTCATCAGAATTTACTTTGATATTGTGATATATGTCATATTATAAGACTTCATCAAATGGGTCAAACAACATTATGAAATCAACCTTGTTGCCCTGCCTTCACTGACCCAGAATCCATCTGTCTCCTGCTCTGCAGTTTTCAACATCTCATATAAATGGGCCCTGAAAGGATTCGTTAAAGGCTTTTAGAGCAATTCACTGAAAATGGAGGCAGACAATAAAGCAAGATGTACCTCTCCCACTCACTTTGCTGCTCTGTTTGTGACATTCATGCCAAAACCTGGCAACCTGGATGCATTAAAATATCAATTTAGTACTCAAGCTCAACTCCAAAGTGAGAAAATGTTTTCATGTTTGAGTGTTTGCATGATAAGGTTACATCATCCTTGCAGAGCTCATATAAGAGAAAGGTGGTCATACACATTGGAAACAACTATTTTAATTATTGATTAACAACATGATAACCATTTAGAAATTGTAGAAAGAAGAAGTTTCCAATGATTTGTGCAAAAAAAGAAACTCATAGTAGCTGAAGCAAGTTGACTTTTTATGCTGAAGTAAAGATGGATCAAGACCATGAGGCACAGTTAGCTCCAGAAGGGGGAACCAGGAGGGCAACATCATTCAATCATTTTTTCTTAATCAACAAACAGCTCTAGAAGAAACAAGAACAAACAACAGTACAGCTACATGTAAAAGTCACCATTACCCAGTCAGACCTCCCTGTCGACTCTTTGGCGAACTTCACACCAAACTTCCATTCAGGAGGAGAGCTGTTTACTGATGATGATTATGTGATGAAATTTAGAGCAATCCATATTGTATAACAAAGCGTAATTTGGTAGCAGTTAGTGTCTTTAGCGCTTTAGATGAGAAAAAGTCACTGCGACACAGTCAGTCCTCCCTGCCGACTCTTCGGTGAACCTTCCCAGAGTAAGTCCCTTTGTTTATCTAAGGTGATTATGTGATTAAATTTAGATCGACTCACATTGTTATAACAAAAACTGTAATGTGGTAGTAGGCCATATCTTTGGCGCTTTATAAAGCAAGAGAAAGATATTTGACTTATGTGTAAAAGTCAGAGCAAATCGGTCATTCACTGCTTCCTGCCGAATCTTGTGGACTTTATTTAACGTGTTTTGATTCATTGGGAATGACGGGTGCTCCCGTGTCTGGGGGGTTAAAAAGTGAGACCAAAACAATATAAAAAAAAAAAAAAATCCAGTAAATGTTACTATGATTTTAGTTATATGGAAGTATTTGGACATACAGGCAAAGAACCTAAATTATGTAACTTTGCTTCCATCAAAACTGACCTTGAATGTTTTTGACATGACAATTAGTGGTATTTCCAAGTCGTCTAATTGTTAATGTTGATATATTGTGTACATACCCCTTGCTAAGACTATCAGTAACTCCCAGTGCTGAAAACTAACCAAAGACACCTTCAAGGTTTGAAAGTTTAACAGAGAATTCATCACAAACATCAGCTTAGTTGTTTGATTAAAGCAAACGTTCGCTAAGCTCAGCGGCCTTCATGTGAAAGTCAAAATGGATTACTGCTGACATCATCAGGTCTTATTGATTATTGTAAGTTATTAGCTGAAGTCCTTTTCGCCTGCTCGACTCACGGCGACATTTTAGAGATGAAAGCTTTACTCTTAAAATATTCAGCAGCGGTAAACAAATGGAGGATATATGAAGTCTTTGTGAGTGAAAGCATTTACTGTTCTCACTAATGCAGCCGAGCGAACATGCCGCGGCGAGTTAAAACGCCGCTATCAATAAAATCCAATCTCCTTCTGTCTGTCTGCATTTCTCTGTATATTCGTCTTTTCACCTCTTTCTCTCATCCGTCTTTTTCCTCTGTTCTTTCTGCATCTCACTTTACAGGCTGTTCTCTCTTTCCCCCGCTGGTCTCTAAATCTCTTTTTGTCTCACCATCCTCTTTCTTTGTTTCTTTCCCTCCTGACCAACTCTCTCCATTTTTCCTCCTCAGTTTTCAGTCGTCTTTCTCTTTATTCACTTTTCTCCATCTCCATCTTTCATCCTGTCTCCATCCCTTGTTTGGTCTTTTCCTGCTCTTTAAGCAGATGGCGGTGATCTTTCAATGCCGTCTCTGTTCGTCGTTCTCCTTACTTGTGTCTCCACAGCTGTTTTTTTTTTGTTTTCTATCATGACTAAAAGTCAGTCTGTCCACATATGACGTCCTTAATCTTGTGTTTGTAGAGCGGTATGTTTTTACATGTTTATTTTTTAATGTTCTGTCAATGCTAGAGAAACATTAGGTAACTGTTAAGTATGATAAGGTTGTCTGACGTTGACTGCTGTTAGTTATTGGTTTGATTAATGGTTGTGTATTGATTACTGACGGTGGCTGATCACGTTTATTATCAGCTCATCATAAATGGTTATGTTGTTTGTGTTTTTAAACTACTTGTAGAAATATGATCGTCTTTGTGGTGCAAAGTTTGTTACAATCTCTTATAATCTCGTTCACTTTATCTGTGATCATCCCTCTCTTCAAGTCTTATCTCTCTTTCCTCACTAACTCCTCCTCATCTTTTCGATTTGTTTTTAATTCCCAACAGATTAAATAAGTGTTTTCTTCTTTTCCGTTGCGATCTTTCTCTTCCTCCCATCCTTCGATCTCCACCTATCCTCTTTTTCTCTCTACAGGACTTTCGTCTCTGTTCTGTTTTGATTCTCTCTCTGTCTCTACTCCTTTAGCAGATGAAAGAGCCGAGGGTTTTTCTTCTCCTCCCGAGCAGACGATGAAGATGAAAGTCTGATCTGTTTGTTGATGCTGTTACCGCGGCAACACCTCACCTGTTTGCTTGCCTTCAACCCCTAACGAGCAACTCTTAACGAGAAAACACCTCTTCAAAACACCAACGAGCTCGCACGCACACAAACACACACACAAAGTGAGGAATAAACACAAACAGAACTACAACCGAGAAAGACACACAGATGGGTGTAATCAAAAGGCACACAGCAGTCTGTGTTCTTGGCAGGGAGTCGGTGGATCTTTAATCCTCATCATGCAGCAGGTATCGATATCAGAGCCTCGCTGTCACCTTCTATTAGCTTGCCTGAGAGATGCTGGAGGGGGGTCAGGATCATACATGGTGAGGGAGCTGTGGTTTGTAGACTATTGTACTTATAGAAGTGAAGTCACCGTACGTCAAACTATTGCTTCAGCCACAGAGGTGGACATAACAACAAACATTTAGCATCTGTCTGGATACATGAAAGACTTAATGCCTGAGCTCTTTCACAGACGGTTTTACAGAGCTCCAGAGTGAAGACAGAAACAGGAAGTGCCAAAAACTGCAGTTCCTCAAAAGTCCACTTTAACCACGCTTCACTGAGGCCGCCTCGTCTCCAAGCGGCGCTTCAGAAACTTATGGGTGACGTCACGGAGACCACGTCCAGTCTGTGGTTCTCACTCCCAACTTGTAAAATATGGCATCTTGTTCCTACACTTCAAACTGAAGGTACCCCTTTCGTATTAGTTTTGTAGGGTGTATCTTTGTAACAGTGTGAAATGTTGAAATGAATGATGAAAATATCACAAGTTATGCTACACACCTGACATGACTCCAACCTCCAACATATGCAAACTTTATTGTTTTTTATATTACCCCAGAATGGTGGCTGTGTCAGAAATGACACTATATTTACACAGTATTTGAAGAGATGGGAGTGAGAACGAGAGCAGCACATCACAAACTCATAATGTTGAGGACTATGATAATTAATGGCTCGTTTGGCCATTTGACAGCATATTCCTGAATACTGAATTAGCAAAACTTCCCGGTAGGGTAATGTTGAATACTAGTCCTGTCATCAGTGCAAGGCACTCCTTGTGTGTTTCCTCCGTGGTAGAATGAGTTCCAGAACTAAATTCAGTTTAAAAAATCTCTTGAAGATACCACTTTTAAAAATACTTATTCACTTAATATGCTCTTTTCTTCCTTGTTTCTGTTTCTGTCAGAAAAAAAGTCATTTGCTTTGCACTTTTATGTTACTTCACACACATGGAAACCATTGTATTTCTTTGGCTTGGACAGTATCTCAATTGTATGCTCTTTAGACAAAGCGTTGCAAATTAATAAATATAAATATATCCTATATCCTATATTTTTCCTGTGTCTATTTTAACCTACCTGCCTCTCTTTGTTCCAATTGTTCGCATTTCAACACCAGTGAGGTTGATTAAACATACCAACCAACAACCGACATACCAACAAAAAGAAGCTACATACAAAGCTGGATTACTAGCTGAGCAAAGTGGGCTACTGCCCAAGACTTCAGGGGTCTCAGTAGGGGCACACAGTTCATTTTTGCCCCGGGGCCCCCAAGTGGGTTAATCAAGCCCCAACAAATCGTGGCAGTTGCATGTAGGTTTGTTGCCGGGACAAAACACTGGCAGTAAACCTGTACACGACTGCCAGGACAAAGATCTGGCTAATGAAGACTGTTCTATATTGTCTTTTTGCACAGAATGAGGACTGTGGATTCTGTCCTGGAGCGATGATTACAGAGTACAATAATTATTTCAACATAAAGTGTGACTGCTGTATTAAGATAGATCCGAACTTATCCTTTAGCTTGTTTACAAATGTTGTTTAGCATAAATCTACGTGCCAACATGGTATGTGTGTGTAAATGTCTATGAGCGCTGACATTGTCTTGCTGTAGTCTCCATCACAACAACTCTCTGTATGTTCACTCTAACTGACAGCTTGGGGTTTTTTTTAAGCTGGACACGATTTGAGTCCTAAAATATGATTAAGGATTGATAAAACAACAAAAACGTAATGGAGTGAGCTGATATCACTTTCGTGAGAGTTTATTACATTTTGGCTCGTCACTCACACCTTCACCTGCAAACCAGTCAATTCATTCAGGATTCTGAAATCCAAGATAGCACAGGAAGTGGTGAGACAGTACTGTCTGAGCTCTTTGGCCTCCGTCTTCTTGTTTTTTGTGATAGTCTGCATTGTCTGGGAATCTGTGTTGCTCTTTTGGAAACCTCTGAGTTCCTTGAGGGTTTTTGCTGTAGTGTATCAAGCCACAGCTGACATGACTGGACTCAGGTAACTTGGGTGAATCCATGAGAATGTGCTCTCGAGGGTTCCAGATATGTGTTTTGTTTTATTCTGCTCTTTTCTTTAGTCCTGTGTTTGGTAGCCTAACTTGACTTACAAACCTGATGAAAATATTGTTAGATGCTACCGTTACAATACAAAATCAAGAGGATTCCAAATTTGGAGGCGTCCATGGGTGCTCTTTATTGGAGTAGGAGTAAATTGTAAAGGCTTGTTTTCAAGAAGCTGGGTCGCAGGTGACATCAACTGGCTTGAGTTGTGGTGAGACAGGACGGTTTCGTTTCATGTCATTGGAAATCTTTGGTCTGAGTCTTTAAACATCAGAAGCATCAACTATATAAAACCTTGATGTGACGTCACCCACAGGTTTTTAAAGAGCTGTTATGAAGCTCAGTGTGGTGACAACATGTTGGATTTGTCATTGGTTACTGAAATTTAATAGAATACAGGATGAGGTCATGTTTTAGGGCAGGAGGTGAGATGGGTGGGTACATGAGCTACAGGAGGTGGTTTTGTGGACGAGGAGGGGCAGGTTCATACTATAAACTGTAGGGGGGGTCACATCTTACAAATGGCAGGAGGAGAGCTGAAAATAGATGCATGTGTTATAAATTATGCCCAGAGGCCAAAGAGCATGACTGGAGGGGTCTGGGTGATGAGGCGGCTGTGGGTAACAAACAGTAGGGGAGGACAGGTTCATCTACTGTCAACAGCAGGGGAGAGAGGGAGCAGCTGTACGGATAACGAGAGAGAGAGAGAGAGAGAGAGAGAGAGAGAGAGAGAGAGAGGCAGATATAACAAATAACAGAGAGAAACAAGCAAGAAAGAGGAGAATTGAGATGATGTATAGACGCAGAGACGGATAAAGAGACAGAGGTGGGCAGGTTGTCCAGCTTCACTTCACGACGAACAAGCTACACACTCACATTGATATCCACAATCTATGCTAGCGTCTCTGTTTGTGTGTGTGGAGAGAGCGAGAGGTCGCCTCCTGACAGTGTGTGTCCATCTGACTGAAGGAACATGACCACAAAATCCATTTCCAAGAAAGAAAGAAGCTGTTCATGTTACCAGCTCCATTTTTTAAAGGACAAAAAAGATTCCTACATTTTGTTTTTTGTTTTTATTATTGACACTTGTGTAACTGCTGTTATAACAGGATCTATTTTAATAATATTAACAACATGATCATTAAAGATAAAACCATTTTTGAAGTGCCAAGAATGAAACTTTTATATCTACAGACAATGTGGGACATCTTCCATATTGAACCGCCACGTTTCTACAGTCGCAAGACAGTCTCATTTTTGCAAGGGGGTTACAATCAGCAGCTATTCCACTAAAAATTCTATTAAATCCAAAACACGCGCGCACACACACACACACACACACACACACACATATATATATATAATACATATAAAGTGAGAAGATGAAAAATACGGCAACATTTAACCTTCTTGACTGAGCCGTTAGTGTATGTGTCCACACCTGTGCACACTTAATAGCAGGTGTGTATTTGTGTCTGTACCTGCTTCTGCTGTGTGTGTGTGTGTGTGTGTGTGTGTGTGTGTGTGTGTGTGTGTGTGAAGCTCAGTCGATTAATTCTCTGTGTGTCCAGCCCCCAGAGCATCTCCACGACAATAGAGAGTCATCGGAGGCCCGGGGCCTGCTGGAGGAACGTCTGGCTGACGCCGTATCTTAAAGGAGCGCTAATTCAATTAAGAGCCAGTTTACAGAAAGACAGGTGGAGGAGTAGGAGGAGGGGGAAGAGTAACTTAATACCCCCTGAAAATCTTGTTTCTGCTAATCTCCAGTGGTTTCTCTTTGCAGGTGTAGTTACAGGTACAACACAGCACATTTCCTGCAGCGCTCGGCATCATTGATGGGTCAGGTGAGGGAAGTGAGATGCTCATTTTTAGTTCACTCCTAAACATCAAACCGGTTCATCAAACATCAGGTGCCAAAGCATCTGTCAAGAGTAATAACATGTTTTTGAGTGTGAATGTTAAAGATTAGATCACTCAAACCGCGGAGAAACAAACCTACAACAACCTGTAAAAACAATGAGAACTCCTCCAGGTCTCCTTAGGGTTTGGGACGGTCTGCATCAGAGCTTCATAAATCTGTAGATAGTTGTACAATTTAACTCCACCCCACCGTTCACGGCTCTTTGACGTAGCAGTAGTGTCCCAATTTTTGTCATTTTCCAACCAGGAGTGTTCCTCAGTATGGGGAAGAAGCATAATGCTTTGCAACACCATGAACGCAGAATTTTCATTGCTTTTATTAAGGTATATGCTTCTTGGACATCTTCAGAAACGACAGACTTTCTCTTCAACATGACAGCTAACGGTTACCATGCCGAGGTTCTGGTGCTGTCAGAAAGAGCCGTAAGCATCACAGACTATGACTCATAGGCAGACTGGACAGTGACAACCCCAGACAAACTGAGACAGTTGGTCCCCGTACATTTCCTATTTCTACATGTGATGATGAAACGTGCGTGTAACAAAAATGCAAAAGTTCTTACATTTCTTGAACAGATATTCATGAGTTTGTGTATGCGAGTAAGTCTTAATGCAGCAGAAATATCTGGTGTGTGTGTGTGCATACATGTTAAATAAATGTCTGTATATGTGTCTTTTCATAATTATATGTTTGTAAATGTGTGTGTGTGCTCCTTTGACCTCTGCTGATCCCCACTGTTTTCTCATACAGCCATACAGTAATAAGCTGCAGCGCAGAAATCGAACCCATTTACGAGTCCAAACGCCAAAAACAGACAAATGATCGCTAAAATGGAGCCCACTTCTCTTAAAATGGAACCCTCTCTCTCTTTCTCTCTCTCTCCCCATACAAATGACTGCTATCAATATTTCCAATCTTCATTTCTCCAGAAGCTCAGGGCCTCTTTCTGCCAGAAATCAATGGCTTCCCACTGAGTGCTGTGACAAGGATCAAAAGTAAGAGCGGCTCGGCTCACTTTTCTTCAGATAAAGTCTCGTTTCTGTACAGTTTCATCATTTAGGCAGCCTGTGTGTGTGTGTGTGTGTGTGTGGACAAATGTTTGTGTGAGCACACACTGATGCAAGTGTGTTGTGTTCATATATCCATACTGACCAATTCACAGCTTGACTCTAAAATGCCATCACATTGTGTGATGTGTGAATGTGACTGTCATTTTAAGAGCACATGGACAGATTAAAGTTGTTTTCAATATTTTGTGTCTTCCTGGTCAAACATGTGAAAGCAGAAGCTAAATGTTCTAAAGATAAAAAAAGAATATTATGAACTATGTATTATCTGTAACACCCAGCTGTCAAGCTGTTAATTCTTCATAACTTTAAGCCTTAATATAATGTGAACAGGTGAGTTGTATATAAATTCACCCTCAGTACAGTTGTCATGAACGGGGAAATTAGCTACAGAGACCAAAACAGTTTTTTGTACCAGGCTGTAAACATGTTTATTTCTGCTGTGAAGTTGGACATTTGAACATGGGGACTTATGGAGACTGACTCACTTCTGGAGCCAGCCTCAAGTGGACGTTTGAGGAACTGCAGCTTTTGGCACTTCCTGTGTTGGCTTCACTTCACAGGCAGAGCGGTTGCTGCTTGGTTGTAATCTGAAACCTACAAACAGGTCTTAAAGCAACTGGAAACTCAAATCCACAACACAGCCTTCTATGTAATTTAGTCGTGTAGATCATCGGAAGCATCTAAAAAGTAATCCAAATTTCCAAATTACAATAAAAAATGGAGCAATTAATTCCTGAAACCCTCAAATCAAAACAAAACCTTCTCCGCTCTGACTCAATACGGGTGACACATTTGCTACTTTTAGTATAAAATATTAATGCTGTGTCGTGGACATTGAACACGTCCTTCAGACAGAAGAAGCAATCGAGGTTCAGGAGCTGCTTCTTTAAAGAGGTGATGTACATACAGGATAGTGGTGCATGTTGACCTGTAGTGATACACGCCAACATGTTGCTGATGTTTACAAAAAAAGCTCAAATACAATAAAATCTTTTGCAATGTTTTGGAGAAGTTCTGTCTCTTTTTACTGATTTGACTTTTTGAAAAGGATGTCACGAACACACTCCAAGTTTTTAAAACTCAAGCTGATCCTGACAAAAACTAAAGTACGCACATGCACACAAACACACTTATATGTTTATGCATTCATTTATTTATGCATCTGTGCGTGTATGTATATGCGTCACTCATTTGCATATCTGTTTCTGCGTGTTTATGAGTATACATACATGAATTAATGCACTTCTCTGTGTCTATTTCAGCGTGTACATTTGTATGACTGTGTGTTTGTGTGTGTATTCGTCTGCGTGTGTGTGTGTTTCTGGTTGTCAGTCACACGGCAGGGCTAGGCTAATCAGCGCAGCTAGCTGTTCGCTGTGTGATGTAGGCTGATTAATATCCTGTTAGCGTCCCGTGGCTTTTAAGGCTAACTGCTGTTTCCTCTATACATCCATCGCTTCAAAACAGCCCTGCTTTCATCTGGCCTCATTAAGACGATGTATTACTATACTTAGCAACACACACACACACACACAGACACACACACAGAGCAAACATGTTTGTTTTTTAAAGCTTATTGCTGATTGGCCAAAGCGATCTGTCACATATTTGATGGAAAAAGTTGGAGAAGGAAAGTTTACATGAACGTATTCATCACTTTCTGATCTTCTCACTTTATTTGTGTCTCAAATCTTCTCTGTTGTTAGTATTTATGCATGAAGTATAAAGTATTCACTACCGTCATTTTCCATATAGTCGATGCTCATAATAAATATACAGTATTAACTTAGTTTGGAGTAATTTATCCAGAAATACATCTGTTCCTGTTCCTTCCCCGTGAGACATGACTAACGTTAAATGAAACACAACAGTGGAAACCTGATGAACTGACAGTGTTCTGCTTGCTGTTCATGTAACAAAATAAAAGTCTTTAGATTTGTAGTTGTAATAATAAAGTATAAATACACAACATGTTACATGTACTGTGTGGTTGTCCAGTAACCTTTGTTTTAAAAACATCAACTTGAGAGTCTCTGTGTTTTTCGGAAGAACTAACCGTGGTTCAATGAAGGTTGACTTGAAGTCTAAAGGTGGAGAAAGATAGCTGATAGTTGAGTTTCATTGACTGGTTGTCTAATGCCGACACTTTGGGAATAAAACAATCAACAACTGAAGCTCCATAATGACCAACCCCACCTTTAAGTCCTCGGATAAAGATGAATCAGAAGTCATTATGGAAATATTATTTAGGATTTGTGGTGGAAGACTAATCTGAAATTCTGCTTAGAAGGTAGAGGCAGTTTGTTGCAGTGTCAGCAGTAATGCGGGCGTTGGACCGTTGTGGTAAAGAGGCAGCAGAGCCAGAAGGGAAGGGTTTCGATTTACCAGTCGATCTCCGTTCCAACTCTCACCTGTAGCCATGAGGTAGTGAATGGCTAAAGTATTTAATGCACAAGATCCTGTTAAAAGCAGCCAAAATGATTTTCCTCCATAGGGTGACTGGGCTCAGTCTAAGAGGAGCTCGGACATCTTGAGGGAGCTTGGAGTAGAGCTTTGTGTCGAAGGGAGCCAGCTGAGGTGGTTTGGGCATGTGATTAGGATGCCTCTTGGGCGCCTTCCTTTAGAGGTTTTCAAGACATGTCCAACTGGGAGGAGACTCCAGAGTCGATCCAGGAATTGCTGGAGGGATTACATATCCCATCTGGCCTTGGGATTGCGATGGGATCCCCCAGGAGTAGCTGGAAAACGTTGCTGGGAAGACGAAAGTCGGGAATACCCTGCTGCCATCGCAACCCATTCACGGACAAGTGAAAGAAAATGGTAGAAAATGGTAGCGAATGGATGGATGTTTGGGAGGTTCACTCAAGGTCAAAGTGGAATATAAATTCAGATGCAATGTTCCATGTTTCTTGTGGTGTTTTGGGGGTTATGTTGATGAAATGTGATTAAACTGAACCAAACTTGGTAGCTTCCAGGCTATGGGAGAGCTGCTGATTTCTAAACTTCTACGAAACCTCCCACATTGATCCAAAGCACCTCTACAGCAGTCGACATTGCTCACATCATGCTAAGTTAACCTACCTTGAAGCTCTGGAGCTGCTCTGAGGCATCTTTGTGCTGCTGTCTGAGGCAGGAGTTGAAGATGAGGAGCTCAGTGTCTCGCAGCCACGCCTTCAGCTCTTTAATACGAGCCTCCAGCTGCTCCAGGAGCGAGTTGGTAAGCGGGGACAGGGCCGAACGGGGGTTTTCCATGGCATCAGCGCGACCGCCGACCTGCAAAGAGTTCCTGTTGGCTGACTGGTTCTGTTGCGAAGAGGCGGGTCCTGAATGCTCCGAGAGGATTTTCTGCAAGACAAGGGGGAAAAAAGGAAAGAGGACAGGGAGTAGTTGTGTCAATATTGCATCATGCAAAGTAGCATATCAATCAATACATACATGGCCATTAATCATTTACCTTCACTAATGTACAGATCAATAAAGAGGATGTCATGTATTCATTCCTAAACCACCAGAGGATGATGTAAATATTAGACATCTCTGTTGAAGATGTAATAATAATCATAAGGTTATTTGATATTTTGTACATGAGGTTTCTTAGATTTGTAGGTAATTATAACACATATCTGCTCTTGTTTAAAGGTGACATCAACATGCTGGGTTATTTTTTATTGTTTTAATTTTAGTAATGTTCATGTTCCTGTGGCTAAGGTGAGACACTACAGGCAAAAACATTTTCAGATTAGTCAGTCTATTTTTCTTCCATAACACGTCTACTTTCACTTTGTCTGTTTGTGTCTGTAGATTTCACCTAAAGTTACATTTGATAATGCCTCATTTACATATTTAAACATCAAATTTGAGAAAAATCTGTAACATGAAAAATAATTATCTTTATGTGAGTGATCAGCTGGTTAGGGTTTAATGATGATAGCAATCATTTTAAATTATGACCCTATTCAGTCTATCCTGTAGTGTCTATTAGTTTTAAAGCCCTACCATAGACTGAAAAAAAAATGGACGTCATCTCCGTGACGCAGCCCACAGGATTCTGAAGAGCTGTTGTGAGGCTCAATGTGGTGGCTCTGGCCACGCTGTAAACATGTTTAATTCTGCTGTGAAGTTGGACATTTGAACATGGGGACTTATGGAGACTGACTCACTTCTGGAGCCAGCCTCAAGTGGATGTTTGCAGTTTTTGGTACTTCCTGTGTTGACTTCACAGCCATAGAGGTTGCCACTTGAGCCCTTCAAATTCAAAAATTATGTTTCCTGCTTCCTCCTTCTTGCTCTAGAAGCCACTGATGATCATAGATACTATTAGATAAAATAGATAATTATTGCACTGTATGACGTATGTACTGTATAACGGCACACACAAATATCATAATATTAAATTTCACCCTCCTCGCTTACCTCCATCTGTTACATAAAGATTAATTTCAACAGCTGCTAATGCTGCCATTGTAACTGTGAATTAACGTGATGTTGCTGATGCTGCTGTCGTGATTGTCGTGGAGTCTGTGAACAAAGCTCGGAGAATCTACCCGGTGTTTCTTTCTTGCAGGTGCAAACAGATCAGCTGCTAATTCAGAGCTTCACCTACAGAGCTGATATTCACAAGCAAAACAAAACATCATTCAGACACAATACAAACTCAGAGAGTGTTCGGTGAGGAGCAATCACTGTTTCAAACCGCAACAACTTCGAATAACAAGAGCTTGACTCTGTGTGTGTGTGTGTGTGTGTGTGTGTCTGTAATAAGCTCTGCAGAGTAATTTTCCAACCCCTGTTGATCACACAGTACGACACAGCAAGCCGCTGAGAGAGACTATTCCCCACTTGGATTTAGACAAGTGTGCCTCTTTTTTATATGAGTATAGAACAAACAAACTCATGATGACGACGTGCTCGGGGCAGAGTTGTTGGGCAATCGCTAAAGTTGTTTGCCGTGCAAATGTGCGCTGCAATTTTCTTTTCTAATCTGTGTGTATTTAGCAATATGTGGATTAATCGTAGTGATCTGATAGTGGCTTTCCCTCCACCTGTTTTTATGCACATTTTAAGACCATCCATCAAATTCCTAAAGATACTTTGTTTTGACACCACATCACATTTCAAAAACTGATTCATTTATGTCATGGTAAGAACTATCAAGCTCCTCTTCTGTGGAACCAGCCCCAGGTTCTGGTTCTGGATGCAGACCTCCTCCACATTTCAGATTCGTCTTAATACTTTCCTTCTTCGTAGACCTTATAGTTAGGGCTGGCTCAGGTGAGTCCCTTACTTACCCTGCTAAAGGACTAAACTGCAGTGGGACTTCTCATGATGGTGCATCACTCTTCTCCTTTCTCATCTGGCAGGTTCTCATGGATTGTGGCTACGCTGAGATCAGCATTTGGTCGAGCCTGCTGCCGTGGACCTGATGACGTCCACTACAAGTACTGTTATCATTATTATAACCACCATTAGTCATATTTCTATTCTAATAATAGTTGTAGTTATCATTATTATAACAGCTGTCCATCTTTGTCTTTCTAAACTCAGCTGGTCTCTGCAGATGTCTGTCCATGTTCCATGCTCGAGGTTTCGAGTTTTTCCTCGCTACTGTCGCCAAGTTCTTGTTCATGGGTGGAATTGTTGGGTCTCTGTAGATAATCAAGTTGATATTTTACTGTGCCGAGGTGTGCAGTCAATCACCACTGTGTCTCTCTGCGTTCTTTATGCGTTTACAGCTCCCAAAGTCCTTCAGTCATGACTCTTTTGTCACAATATCAGAATTCTTCACCAACAATCAGCTGCTGGGTTTATATGAATCTGTTTTTAAAGTTAATATTATGGTAATCATAACTCTTACAGCTTCCAGATGTTTTATTTTTGTTTAATAGAAAGAAAGTACATGCACGGTATTTGCTCTCATTCAGGGTTCATATTGCCTGGTTTTGAAAAAATTTAAAGGATCAAACAACTGTTATCTTGCAGTTCTAATTATGACTTTAACAAGCAGCCATAACAAGAGAAACTGAGCATCTCTGAACACCAGGCTGCTCCTGAACGAGCCCTGCATGGGTCCCTGTCACTAATTTGCATATGTATGTGTTTGTACAAAAAGGTATTGAGCCGTCGGTATAGCAGCGACTCTCCCTCCTGAGTGGAAACACTACTTTAACTGAACTCTGGCAGGTAGAAACCAGCCCATTAGACGATGAAGAGGGGCGATTATGGGACCCCCTGATTGGTGAAATGTGCAGTTAGCTGTGCGTTCAAGAGGCAACGGCCATTATCTGAGTCTGTGGTTAGTTTGGGAGAAGGCAGAGCAGATATGAAGATGGATGTGAGTGAAAGTACATTTTCAAGACAAAGAAACATAAATTTTTTTTTCTAAACATACTTTGTTTTCTCTACAGGTGGCTGTGGTGGACATTTTCAGGTTGCACATTGTACGTTTATTACCTACCGAGCTTCAGATTTATGTCTTCTTAACGCTTTTATAGTTTTCAGAGTCATTTGGAAACTTATTTTGCACTGTTTTCTTTTCTCAGGTTTCCACTGATTTCACATTCATTGATGGATGTCACGATATTATTGGTTAATTTTGGTTGGTTCAAGCTCACATAAGCACACATCACTTTTTATTTTACAGGAAGACAGTATTATTACATTGTCATATGTAAATCTAAAGAAACTGAATGACTCTGAACATGATTTTCTGTGAAAAGGTTTTAAAATGAGAGCAATAAACATGTTAAGGATCAAACTTAAAGCAACATTGTGTAACTTTTCTCTCGTAAATCAACAGATGTTAAATCATGTTGATGCTACACTGACTGTGAGCTCAGAACACCGGTGGAGTTTTCAGGGGTGCAGAGGAATGCGGAGTGGAGCCAGTGTTGTGCCAGAACCTGAGCTGAGTGAGCGGGCAATGTAACGGGGCTCAGCAGCCTTTATGAACATAATGGCAGAGGAGAAGAGACTGAAGAGGACGTTGACGGTGGAAGCTAAGAAGAGAAAAGAAGAGTGTGAGTGAGCAAGAAGCCGCCGGACAAGAGTAAATGTGGGACTGACTTTTAGTGGTTGGTGAGAGCTTGGTGAAATAAAAGGCTGAAAGACAGACGCCGAGCTGGGCTGACTGCTGTTGAACTAGTCAGTAATATTAATGCAATGTAGTATTTAATCAGAACAAATACACTTGTACAGCTGTCTATATTTACCACAGTGGGATTACGATCTGAAACTGGAGGAGACAAATCACAACAAATACTGATTTCTACATAACAGGGCAGACTGAGCCTTAGAAGTTTTTAATCGAATGTTCATATTAACAGGGAGGTAAAGGCTTTGTGTTTCAGTTAATCTCTTGAATTCCTCCACATTAAAAGACCTAAGATCTACATTTGAGCTTTGACTAATACAGACGTGTTTCTAAGAACAACTCTGAGACTGCAAATACAAACAAGAAGAGAAAGAAAAAGTAAGTGAGAAGAGAGATGATAAAAAGTGAAAGGGAGAAACCGAGAAGGAAGAAGAGAAAAATGTGGGAATGCAAGGAAAGCAAATTAAAAAAGAACCAATGGGGGAGACTGAAAATGAAAAATGAAATTACCAAATAAGAGCGATAAAGAGAGGGGGAGTGCAAATGAAACAAAGAGAGAGATGGTGTGTTTTTTTTTTAGGGGACTCAATTAACCAGAATTTGTTTTCCCTCCTCCTCCTCCTCTTCCTCTTTTCCCTGCAGGTTGAAGTGGTGATCAGGTCCTGACTCGTGCATTTTAGAGTGTTGATGGGAAAAGGATGGATACGCAGATGAAATTATCATTTCAAGTGTTAATTTACCAAAACCAAAAGAAAGTGCCTTTGTGTCTTTTTCATTTCATTTAATTTTTGTCACGGGCATGGTTCTTCTCTGGTTCTAGAAAGAACCTTCAGCAGAAGAACCTCTTTATTTGGGTGACGGTTTTTAAACTTTTCATGGAGCTTTTGATTATTTTCTCAATTAATCATCCAACATCTCTATAAAGTCTATAAAACGTAAGTCTGTGTAGACTATGTAAAAGCATTTTGGTTCCACTTAGCACCTTTTATTCAAAAAAGAACTCTGTTCTTGTTTTTCAACATAATAACTGGATTTAAATTGTTCAAAGAAACATTTAACCTGATTTTACCTGAACCATTAGAAATGGTTCATGTATGATGATAGATTCTTAAATAAATAGTTCTTAAAATTAAATCTTTTGAAATGTAAATTATTCATTTACACATTTGCTGATAAACCCAGCAATATATATATATATATATATATATAAGATATATTATATATATATATATACACTGTACAGATACTCTGTATCTGCCTTTACACAGTTTGACCTTGAACAAACGCGAAAAACGACATGCCGCTGTCGAAATCCACAACAGAGAAGATGAAAGCTAATTTACAACCTCTTTATTTTCTTCGTCGTACGCTGTGTGTGTGTGTGTGTGTGTTAGTGTGTGCGTGCGAGCTCTCCGTCATAAATTCTTCATAAGGCCAGGACAGTTCAGAGGCGAGGCGCAGGACATCAATTCCAGTTAATTCCCAATTTGTGTCAGAGCAGCAGATGCCGACGCCAGCACTGATAGGCCCGTTAATATGCTACTCAGACGCCATGTTGGGAGGGGGAGGGTGGGGGAGGGAGGCAAAGACAGTTAGAGGGAGACAAACACACCTTTGATATATGGAGAAAATGTTGGCAAGAAAAAAAAAATCACCTTAAAAACTTCAAAAGAGGGATGAAGAACAAGAAGAGGGGAAGAGGATGATGATGTTCTCTTCATAAAATCTCATTGTTTTCAATTGAATTGTTGAGAATGCGCGATAAACTTTCCCACAGCTCAGTGATGTGTTTGTTTAGTTGGCCAACAGATCAAATCACAAAGATGCTCAAGTCACTTTCATAAACCACAAAGAATAACAACAAAATAAAAGATCTGAGAGGATGACGGCAGCAAATATTCATCGGTTTTGATTGAAAAATAACTAGAAAGATGAAATCCATGATGAAAAAGATGTAATTTTTTTTTTTTTGCCTGCCGATAAGTACAGTAAAAAGATAAAGTGAGGAGAGAGGGATCAGGGACCGAGGACTGAGGGAAGGAGGTAAAAAAAGAGTTAATGGAAGTATTCTGGTAGGTATTTTCAGGTAAAACGATGACTCATCCTGCACTTTTGACCATATACTGTGTTAGAGAAACGGAGGATGAAGGAGAACACAGAGAGAGAGATTACCCAGAATCCATCTGCTCCCTGATGACACACAGTTTGATATGTGTGTGTAACGGCATTGTGAGTCCAAATGTCTGTTTGTCAGTAACAGAAGTTTAATCACAGTCTGGTTACCGTGGTGAAACAGAGAGAGAGACTCATCTGTTTCAGCGACGTTGATACATTTGTTAACACACACACTTTGAATAACTTTGAATTTGTGTGTGGGACAACACACACACACAGATGGCGTTTGCTCTCCGTTCGTGTGAACGAGCTGAACGCGTCGACGCTTTGCTCGGGTTGACAAGAGACGTTTTGTTTCTTCGGAGGAACAAAGTCACATCGTCACATTTCAGCCTCCTGACGAGCCGCCGCCAGCTGTCACCTCCAACCACACACCGGGAATTAATCACCACGCCGCGTAGAGACAAACAACTGTTGCCGACGTGCCCGTCAGCAAGGCACACACACAGAGTTTCACTTTCAGGTGAAATCTGTAAACCTGAAGGACAGAAGTAAACTACAACTCCCAAGGTGCATTTCAGTAAGAAATATCCAATTATAGAGCTTAAACCTAAACCTAAAAAGGCAACCTGCCTAAATATTGAGCCTATGACCGCTTGTCTGGATTCTCCATAGCAACAGAGGCTGAGGCCCGTGGGTATCGTAGTGTTTGGAGTCAGAATGACTTTTAAAGGAAAAGTAAACAAAATTGTTGTTTATCAAAAGGTTATAATAATGTTATATTAAATATATAAAATGTTTGTGACGTGGCAGCAGATCTTCAGTCATCACACTGCAGAACAGATTGAAAATGAACAGCTGTGCGTGTTTATCTATCACGCGACATCAAGCGCACAGTCCATCTCAACCTGAGCAGACGCTCCTCTGCATTTCTATGATTTCTGATGAGTTTCTTTTGTGTCGACGGCTGGAAGTAAACTTTCCCAACAAGGGTGCGAGGATTACCTGCATGATGTCCGACTAGATCAGCACCCTGTCTCTGGATCAACACCAATCTTTGCTTTCATGACTGCATGTCTGAGAGACATGGCATTGTCTGTGCTAATGCTTTTCCAAAGTCTTTTCCATCATGTGAATAATTTTCTTCCCAGGAGAAGAAAAAACACATTCATTCATTTGCTTTTCACTCATCCAGAGTTAAGGTGATTCAGTCTGACTGGCATCAAATATCCTGACACGACAACTGTTGTTACTTTTATTTACAGATGGCTTGATGAAGATCTGACTGTTTTATATTTAAAGTAGAGCAGCACTCAGAGCCGAGCTCCAGTTCTGGCATGACACTGGTTCCACCCCCTGTCAGCATTCCCCATGTCCTGGGCCTGAAAACCCCCTCTTCTTCTTCTTCTTCTTCTTCTTCTTCTTCCCAATGGTTCATAACATCTGTGGTTTCAAACACTAACACTCCCCCGGTATTCTGAACTCACAGTCTGGGCAGCTCAGCTAACAAACTGAGCTAACATCAGCTAACAGCAGCTACAGTTGGCAGCAGTTTACTTCACTGTCCATCAGGAAACTCTGTAAATCACAGAGTGTTGAGGTGGAGCAGTCGGAGGACATCAGAGGGAAAAGCAGAAAACATTTTCTCCATAAAATATGATCCAGTTTCACCAAAATCAGTCAAATAGTTGGTGGTGTGTGACTTAGTGCCGAAAAGTGTTACGTACTCCTAAACCTGGAGCCCAAAGTTACATAGTGTGAGAAGAATTATCTATCTCAGTTCATTCCACCATGAAGCTAAAAGGCCACGATGGCAGCAGGGCTCCTTAATTGAGACGACACTAATTATCATCTTCATGTTCTGGATTAGATCAGAGCTGATTAGCCTAAAATTAGACACACACACACACACACACACACACAGAGTCCTGTCTCAACAGAAACATCAGTGTGATCGTTGAGATATTATCTCTGTGTTTGGGATTTCTAAAATGCGTAGTGTTTATTTGTGTGGGTGTGTTACCTCCAGCTGTGTCCATGTGTGCGTCAGGTTGTGTATTTTGCGGTGAAAGTCTGCGGATAGTTCGGTCCCGCTCCTCTTCAGCGATTCTGCCCGGCCCAGCAGACCCGTCTTCCTGCTCTCCATCATCATCAGCTCAGCATGGCTGCTCTGGAGACAGACAACAGGACAAAGAAACGTCACGGACAGACAGACACAACCCAACTTAAAGGGGGGGACAGAAGAAGTTCATTTGCTTTATTCATGTCACTCACATGTCATTCTGGTGGCATTGAATTAGTGTTGGGAAGTTTGAGTCTTTTAACTGACTCGGATCACAGTAAAGTGAACTAATCTTTTTTTGAGTCATATCATTCGTTTCGTTTATTCACTAGTGCAATGCTGTAGCCCTCTTGTAGCCAATGTAAATGTGACAAATGAACAAAAGGTCCGATCCGTATGAACGTAGTACTCGTCACACAGCCTGAGCAGCCATGCAGCTATCTTGTGGCGAGAGAACGTACTGCATGAAAATGAAGGAATCACTCACTGAGACTACTCTTTACTCCCGAGCCATATAAAAGTTCATATTGAACGATACGTTCACGACCACGACACCACTAAATTGAATCCTTGTAGAAGATGACACAATAAGATGCTGTTTAAAAGTGTGAAAATATGGATTAGACAGAAGTCAACATAGGCAGGATTGCCAATGATGGAGACGACCAGAGTCACCACACTGAGCTTCACACGTGGACGTGACGAAGCCTATGTCTATATTTTTATACAGTCTATTATGTCGATGAACAAAATCGGCGACAACTAATTTAGTAGTCGACGCATCGTTTTACATACACACACACCCACAAACACCCACACCTACACACATGCGCAGTAGTGGTAATCGGCATCAGGCCTGACTATACTGTAAATGATACCATAACACAGACCCTCCAGAAATTCACGATGTTGCGATTTGCAACTTCAACACAACTTCAGTGAATCCCTGTGAATTCAGGGCGGTGTTGTAATTTTAACCAATCACCGCGATTTTTACGCAACTTCCACGCAGTCTGCCCGGGGGATTCAACTCGGGTCAGGGACGGACGCACGGTGCGGGAGGATCCCCTCGTGGGACCTCTCCCCGGCGCTGGCTGGCGTCCGCCGGGCGCATTTCCTCCGCAGCGGCTCTGGGTCGGCATGGAAAGACTTGGGGGCGAAGGTGGCTCATGGCTCCATTCGCGAGCTTTACAGCACCCGCCCGACCACCCGCCTTCTCCGGGACAGTGAATTTACGTATGATCCGATTAGTCGACTAATCGAAAAACTAAACTGTGATTAGTCGACTATCAAAATAATCGTTTGTGGCAGCCCTACTCTCCATCACATTCTGCTGGTTGAGTTCAGATTTCTAAAATAAAAACTCTCCACTGGAATCTGTAGTAACTGCTATAAATCGTCAAACAGCTGCTGTCCTCCACAAAGCTTCACAAGCCTACATGTGGCGAGTATTTGATACTCCAAAGACGATACTCCTTTAACAGCTCTTTCAGAAAGCAGCAGATCTTTTTATTCCCGTTGTTTGCAGCTCATCTCATGATGAAATGTTCGAGGCACTCATACTGTAGGAGTTTTCACTCACAGCTTCACCTTCTTTGACTGCTTTAAAAAACGTAAAACTGTTGCAGCTCTGCAGCTCCGCTGACGCGGCAGCAGTGGCGACGGCACTTGACGGCAGACCGCAGAGTGCTCTTTGGAAAGATTTTAAAGAAATGCTCCATTTTGTATCAGCAAGTGTTGCTGAATATTTACACCCAACAACAGTTTTCTATTTACATCACATCATGTGTACTGTAGCTCTCAGTACCCAGGTGTTAGTCTGGGGGGAAGTTCACCGAAGAGTCGGCAGGGACTTTCCTATATATAAACTATTTTTTTTCCTATTAAGAAAATATCTATTTACAGTTACAGTTTTAGTGCCATTTATTTTTCTCTCTATTTTTTTAACTGTTAAATCAAACTCGGTTTGAAATGTCACATAGTTGGTATCAAAAGGAAGTTTGAATGAAAACAACTTGTGATTGTTGATTTCTCCTTCTCTTTCGCTGTTTGTTGGTTGAGCATGAAAATGTTCACTTCAGTAGAGGTTCCTGGTGAATTGGGGGGTTTCTTTTTGCCTTTTCCGTCCACATGTTGTTTCTCCTCCTCTCCTCACACCTTCCATCTCTTCATTCTTTGTTACATGTCTCCACTATCCTGCCTCTTCTCTTTTATATGCTTGTTTTCCCTCCTTTTCTGTTAGTTTCAGACTTTTTCTCACATCCCTCCCCCTCCACTGTCCTCCTCTCTCTCCAACCCTTTATTTTGATCTTTTGTTGCTCTTCCTCCGTTTGTCCTTGTCTCTTCACTTACAGTACTTCCCTCCATTTTTCTAATTTGTGGCATCTCCATCTTTATTTCCCTTACTGTAACACTCCTCCTTTTCTATTTGCCGAATTCATTCATCTTTTTCTCCATCACTCTCCATCTATCTCCTCTCTTTTCGGCTGTTAGAGTAACTCTCCTTTCGATGGCTCCATCTTTTTTTGTTGCTTAATTTCCCTCCTCCTCCTCCACCTCCTCCTCCTCTCTTTTCTCTTTCTCCTCTTTTCATTTTCTGCATCGATAGCTACTTGATTCTACTTTTCCCTTGTCGTTTATCATTACCGCCCGGCCCCATTTGAATATTTAAATGTCTCTGACTGTGTGTGTGAGAGGACGTATGCATGCATACGTGTGTGTGTGTGTGTGTGTGTGTGTGTGTTTTTTTGCTGCGCTGTCATCAGAGAGGCGGCGGCCATTTTTCAACGTCGCCGATTCTGATGGAGATGCTATCGCTCGGCGCTTCACAGCCATCCATCCCCTTCACTTAGCTAATAGCCACGCTGCGAGAACGAGGGATTGACAGCAAAAAAAAAGAGTGAGTTGAAGGTAAATATGTCTGCGTCGCACTCGTCTAACAGTCAGGAAATTATACGATTTATTCGCTGATGGCAAATATTGATTTAAAAAGGGGAAAGGGAACTAGTGGGGAGGGTTGGGGGGGGTTGTTTTGTTGTTGTTGTTTGTTTGAAGGATGCCACTGATCCAAAGTCAAAGAGGGAGAGGCGGAGAAAGGAAGATAGACACGCCGATTAAAATGCATGAGATCCGAACTTTAAGATAAGTGCTGAGAGAGGGATCTTGGAGAAATGGGGACGGTGGAGGAGGGAGGAGGGGAGGCTGGAAGTGATGGTGTGAGGAGAGGGTGGTGGGGTGGATGCATGGATGGCTAGTTGTGATGTATTCATGCCTCAAGTCAATCTCCATGCAAGGATGGACTGAGATACACAGGGCCTGAGGACAGAGAGAGTCAGAGAGGGAAGACAAAGAGACTGCATGTGAGGGAGGAAGAAGAAGACAGTAAATAAATAGAGAGGATGGTGACACCACGTCCACGCTCAAACTCTGGAGACATGACAGGACGCCACATATTGTGAACTGAACTCTGAAAAACGTGCAAGCGCAACCGGCCACTACACAAAGGTCACACAGCGGCGTTGACAAAGGTTCAACTTTAGAAGAATATCAACTGATGCAAGCGAGCGACAGTGTGCTGACAGGAAATCATGTTTTGAGCTGTTTTCCACGAAGAACAACTTTAAACCAAATGAAAAAAAAGCTGATTGCTGCGGTCAACAGCTTCATCATCTAAGTACCTAAATCATAAGCTTAAAATCCAGTCAAGGTTTTTCCAAATTTTCCATGGAACCACCACATCCTCATACCATGACAACCCCCAAAAACGACATCTATGATGACTAGCATCAGGCATACAGGACCTTAAGTTACGGAAGGCAAAACGTGGTCCTCAATCTATGGTACCACTGGTGGTACACAACCTCTCTCTAAATGGTACATTGAGAAATCTCTGCAATGTTTTTAAAAAATGTATTGTGAACTCAGTTCTGAAATTTTGAAAAATGTGTTGGCACTACCCACCACTACCCAAAGTCTCAAAAGAGACCCTGTGGACAAGTAGAGAGTACTGGCGACTGGTGTACTGGAACTTAAGAACGTGAGTCGCAACATGTGGTTCTTAAACTGTGGTACCACTTGTGGTACATAACACTGCACTCTCAAATGTCAGGAAAAGAAGTGCGGATCAGGAGAACCTTTCTTGGGATTCCCCTTCTTGTACGGATTCAATTAGAAACAAAGTGCTGCTCAGCAAGAAAAATCATTAAAGAACGTCGTCCTCATTCACACAATGTTGATGTCAATGTTTTTTGGTTTTAATCAATGTGCGAAAATGACGGAAACATTTGAGATTTTAACGTGACACAGATTGTGTCGACTCTAAAGAAACAAAATTTTCAGGAGAGAAAACAAAGAGAAACTTTCAGCCGGGTGACTGGATTAGCGATCAGGTCTCTTAAATCGAAGCGTCACTTTTTACTAAACCATTATTTAACAAAGAGATAATCCTCCGCACTTCCTCTGTTTTTGGCTTTTCTCTTTCAGGGTTGTAAAGTCCACTCTGACCTTCTGGACCTTTTGCCTCCTCTATCCTGGTTTCTTGTAAATCTGTGAATCTACTGACTCTTTCTGCTCCTGAAGCCATTAAAAGTTTGTGTTGATCAGAGCATCAGCTCAGCGTCTGGACTAAAATCGTAAAACATCAATTTTAACTAATTTAAACTAATTAGTTGTTGCTGCAGTCCCATATGTTGGATATCCAGCTCCACAAAAGCTGTTTACTTGCATTTCATTTCTCAGTAGGTTTGAAATATAGACGAGCAAAGAGTGATATAAAATAAATCATGTGATTTGTGTATATTAATATACATGTTTGTCAGTATGTGAATATCAGAATATTAGAATATATCATTTATTCCAATGACTATGACCCAAACCTTAAATATGTTTAGATACATTAGGGTCTGGGAAAATTAGCTTTTTTCACTCTTCTGATATTTTTTCAACAATAAATCAGTTGATTGAGAAAATAATCTGCAGATCAAAAGAAATAGAAATATTTCTTATTTGCACTCTTAGATCACCTATTTTTAAAATATTCAGATATAAATCTACTTCAATTATTGATATGGTGCCATATTTCAGATCTACAGATTATTTGACATATTCCACAAAACCAAGCAAAAGAAAAAAAAAATTAAAATATGTGTCACTTCAGGCTGGAAATATGATGAGAACTGTTTTAAAATCACAATAAAAGAAACAGAAAATAAACGTTTATGATAGTAAAACCTATAAAAGACATTTTTCATCGGCAGCTTCCCACAAAAACTGAAACGTCGGATAAACGCTTGACAAAACAGACGAGAGGGAAAGAGGGGGAGGAGAGGAGAGAGGAGGCATGGAGGGGGGAGGAGGGGAGAGAAAATCAACAAGCAATCATAAGTTTAATTTGGTCTCCATATTAATGAGCACGGAGCTGAAATGTCAGCAAAAATGCAGTCATACATGAAAAACATTTAATGCATTTTGAACATTAGTTTTTTTTTTTCTTCTTCTCGCAGATTCATCTTATCCTCCAAATGAGAGAAGTTTGTCGGAGGCTGCGTAACGGAACAATTCTGTCGTCGCGGCAACTAAAGTTTGGGGGAAGTGATAAGGACGCACCTTCATCCCTTTCCCCCTCCTCATCATCTTTTCTCTTCTCCTCTTGTTCTATTTCTTTCTTTCTTTCTTTCTTTCTTTCTTTCTTTCTTTCTTTCTTTCTTTCTTTCTTTCTTTCTTTCTTTCTTTCTTTCTTTCTGCAGTTTTTACAGGATGATTACAGATTGTGATTAAAAGACATACTACAGTTAAGGTATTGTTAAATTTAGAGTTAATAAAAATTCATACATTGACAGAAGAAAAAGATACTGCCCTGTAAATAACAGACTATAAATCTTCTGTATATATTTGTTGTAAAACTTCTTCTAAGCTCCATGTGGCCAGGAATTCAATTCTACAGGAAAAGAGCTGATTTTAACCTCTGACAGTCTTTAAAGTGAAGATAGGCCACACGAAACAAGAGAACTTAAGGTGGAAATGTTCCAAAGTTTGGCTAAATTTCAGCGATGGAAAAACTGCCCATTTTCAAAAAGGACCCCTTGACCTCTGACCTCGAGATATCTGAATGAAAATGGGTTCTATGGATACCCACGAGGCTCCTCTTTACAGACATGCCCACGTTATGCTAATCACATGCATACTGGGGATTCAATGAGGCCAGTTTTGTTCATGTGTGATCATGTTTGTCCCCATCGGAGCCACTTCATTGTAGTTTGAGCATGTTTTTTTAAACTTGACCTTTAATGGATTACAGGTTGCATCATGAATATGTTTATAGTGTTCTTCAAGTTTTTAATGTATTAATGTGGAATTTTAGAGAAATGTTTCACCATTTGTATCCAATTTAAAACGATATTAACCCAAACATCATTGTTGCCATGCCGTGTGGGTGGCAGACAGTTACAGTAGCTCTGAACACTTCTCTGTGTTTTTTTTTTTGACACCACTCTCCATCTGTTTTGTGCGCGAACATGAACTTGGAACTAAGGAGATTAGTGTTTTTCCTTTTTTCTGTTAT
Source organism: Larimichthys crocea (assembly GCF_000972845.2). Taxonomy (NCBI): domain Eukaryota; kingdom Metazoa; phylum Chordata; class Actinopteri; family Sciaenidae; genus Larimichthys; species Larimichthys crocea. The sequence goes on along the minus strand of NC_040015.1, from coordinate 502,077 downwards.
ATTTCCTGATACATCAGGCGACCCGCTCAAAAAAAGCCACGGCTCTCTTGTTTATACTCCAGCGTCAGCATGCTCTCTGTGGAAAGACCGGAGATCCGTGCTGAAGTGAGAACGGTGAAGCCATGACCACAGTCTGTGATCATGGGGAACGTCCCCAACAAGGTGGAGGAGCTAACAGAGGGAGTATGGAGAGTGTAGCATCACAGAGACGTGGCTGAATGAATCACACAGGACTCGCTGGTAACGTTCAACTTGTGAGAGCGGACAGCTACTGTAAGGACAGACAGACAGCTGAACACAGACAGACAGCTGAAGACAGACAGACAGACAGCTGAAGACAGACAGACAGCTGAACACAGACACAAGAGCAGGGAAAAAGGAAAAAGGACGTGCAAAAGATTTCTTTAACAATACTTAATGGCTGGCACAGTATTGAGTTAGAGTGCTGCTGCTACTACAATAGTATATTTAATACGAGCAGAGTTGAGGAGGACTCACTCATAAAAATGATGCATTTTTCTGATTCATTGTCCAGCTCTGCTTTTTCTTTCTTGTTTTCTTTCCAAACAAAGTGCGTGTGTGCAGGACTACCACACAAAATCCATGCTGCACTACTGTGTGTGTGTGTGTGTGTGTGTGTGTGTGCGTGTGTGTGACTCAGTGTCTCCGGTTGAGATGGATGTTCCACCGGCTATGAAAGAGCAGGAAGTGGCTCTCTGACACCCCATTTATACTGCCAGACACTTCAACCTGTGTGTGTGTGTGTGTGTGTGTGCGCGTGCGTGCGTGTGTGTGTGTGTGTACAAGTACAACCACAAACAAATTTAAGTGACATCACCATCCTAAAACTGCCTTCAGTTTACAATAATTGCAATAATTATGATTATTTATTTCACTTCAGTTTCTTGCACGTTTGCCAAATCTCCTTTTCACTTGTTTTAGAGAAATATTAAAGTCTCATTGTGTGAATAGATTTGACTTGTAATCAGGTGAATGGTGTCTCTGTCTTTCGTACGTCTGTTCTCACACTATGTAACTTTGGGCTCCGGGTCGGGAGAAGTCACACACCACCAACTATTTGACTGATTTTGGTGAAACTGGATCATATTTTATGGAGAAAATGTTTTCTGCGCTTCCCTCTGATGTCCTCCGGCTGCTCCGCCTCAACTCTCTGTGATTTACAGAGTTTCCTGATGGACAGTGAAGTAAACTGCTGCCAACTGTAGCTGCTGTTAGCTAATGTTAGCTCAGTTTGTTAGCCAAGCTGCCCAGACCAGACTGTGAGCTCAGAGCACCGAGGCAGTGTTAGTGTTTGTACCACAGGCGTTTTCGACCACCGGAAAGAAGAGGAGGTTTACAGGACAGGGGAGGGGAGCTGGTGTCATGCCAGAACCGGAGCTGGACAAGCGGGAAATGTAAACGGGGTCAGCAGCTTCTATGGACATAATATAAGGAGAAGAGACTGAAGAGGACGTTGACGGAGGAAGCTAAGAAGAGAAAAGGAGAGAGTGAGCGAGCAAGAAGCCGCCGGGTAAGAGTAAATCTTGGACTGACTTTGAGTCGTTGGTAAGAGCTTGGTGAAAAAACAGCTTCATGTCTTTTTGAGAGTTTTTCTGGAAGTTTCTGTTTGGACAAAAAGATGCAAAAAACAACAAAAACAAACGAAAAAACAAGCAAAGAGTCTTCTTTTTTCCCCCAAAACGAGGTGACAACAAAAGACTTGGCAACATGTTTTAATTGTCACCATGGAAACCAAATGAATGAGCTGTTTGACTGGCCGGTAAAAACGGCTCGACCATTCAGCCTCACAGCCAGTCACGTGAGTGTGTGTGCGTGTGCATGTGTGTGTGTGTATGTCTGTTGGTAGCTGTGAGGTCATCGATACAAAGAAAGGAGGGTGACATTTCTACCAGTCTGTTGAGATAAAGAGGGAGAGGAGAAAACGGACAGCTGAATGAATGCACATACTAATAACTGTCCATTAAAAAATGGGGGGCGGGGGAGTCTCATAAAACCGATCCATATGAAATTTTTAAATTATTTATACATTGATATTATGAAAAATTAACATGATCTGTGTGTTTTAAGGTTTGGTTGATAAGATTTTTTATATCTTGGTTTCATAAATGGTTACAATATCGTGTGCTCCGCTCCTCATCAGTATTTCCTTGTGTCCCGGGCCTGAAAACCTCCTTTTCTTCTTCCCAGTGTCCCCAAAACAACTGTGGTACAAACACTAACACTCCCCCGGTGTTCTGAGCTCACAGTTTGGGCAGTACAGCTAACAAACGGAGCTAACATTAGCTAACAGCAGCTACATACAGTTGGCAGCAGTTTAGAGAGTTGAGGCGGAGCAGCCGGAAGACATCAGAGGAAAAAGCAGAAAACATTTTCTCCATAAAAGATTATATCCTACACAAAATTGTACAGCTTTTTTTCATTTAAAAATCATATTGTACGTGTATTTATATATATGTATATATTTAAAACAAAATGACTTTAACGGTGAAAACCTACCGTAATTTTCGGACTATTGAACGCACCTGAATATTTTTAAATTCAGTTTTCTGATGTTTTCTTGACCAAAATATGTAATGATTCCTTGAGAAAATAATCATGAGCTGGAGCCTGAATTTTATACTGTTACCCACCAAATAAATCCAATAAAGATGAAGGAGCTTTAGTGCTTCACATAAAGTTTGTGAAGAAACATCCCCTAAATAAAAAATAATGGTCATTGGAACCATTATTTTTCTGAGTGTACAGGTTCCACCTCTTATGCCACCCTCAGGACAAACTTGACATTTTCATCTCCTCTTCTGATAAAAGAAAATCCAAATCATCAGTATGTTTGTTTTGGCCAACACTTTCATACAGTGGACGACAATGAATGCTACAGCCTCTGGGGGATTATGCATGGCTTTGTGTTATTATTCTGCTTATTATTATTATTTCTTCTAATCTGCATTACAAGACTAAAATATAAGACAATATAAATGGTCGAAATTTATAAGAAAAAACACTTGATTTCACCGGCTGAAAAAGTCAACAAAAGGTATTATTATTACTGATTAAAAATGCATTTTCACAGAGTTATTCTCCATGTTGTTGGTCCAAAGAAACAAGTGACAGATAAAGCGAGAGAGACCGTGAGTGTTGGCAGTCAGGAGGTTGAGTCATACAGACTGTGGTATGCCGTTTGTGGTCCATGCCAGGTGACCTTTGACCCACTAAGAACCCTGGGAATTCTCTCACGGCAAGACAGTATGAGATGAAACAAAAGAAGAAGAAAACGCAGAGGAATTCCCGAATATTTGACCAAAACCAGGGATGGCTTCCATTTTGGATCCAGTTACTGGTCAACAAAAGACCGTCAAACTTCAATGCTAACGAATCAAACCTTTTATCGCTCCTCATCATTTTCTGATTAGCAAAGAGCACGTTGAAATCATGCCAGAAACGTTACCCAGTTCTGTTGTTTGACGTCACTGGTGATCATGGCAATAATGGTACGACTGAAACTTTATTCTTTATTTTTAAATAACATTGTCTAACCTTTCTACCATAAACTAACAGATTTTAAACCATGTTGATGCTACACTGACTTGGAATCAGGTGACTGGTATGTATATTTCATTGGAGAATAATGCAAGAAGTAACGCTTTACAGCACTAAGTCACACACCACCACTATTTCTGATGGACAGTAAAGTAAACTGCTGCCAACTGTAGCTGCTGTTAGCTAATGTTAGTTCGTTAGCCGGGCTGCCCGGACTGTGGAGAATGCTGACAAGGAGCAGAGCAAGTGTCGTGCCAGAACCAGAGCTGAACAAGCGGGCAATGTTTGATGTTTGGCTGTCGACTCGCTAGTTTTTGATCATAAGTAATGTAATCAGAACAAATACACGTGTACAGCTGTCCATATTTACCACAGTGTGATTACACTCGTCGTGACTGGGGAACGTTACACAGGAGAGCGCCAGTTAGACTTTGTATGCATATCAGATCAATGTTTGGAGTTCATATTTCTGATCAAGAAGTTTGTGAAAAAAACTGGTGTAAAATTTAGAATAATCAATATCAATCAACATATTTTCCATTACTCATCTAATTTTCAGCTTGTACCTACAGTAAGAGAGAAAAAAAGGCGATGGGGGGCCTATAACTGTTAGTTTTGTGAAGGCCTCATGTTACGGGCCTTGAGGGTGAGGACATTGTCTTTGCTTCTTCAAAGGGTCAAAGTGAGTTTTAGAGTTCAGAATAGTATTAGGTTAGGGGGTTGGGGGCCAAAGGAATAAATTAAGTGAATGAGTGTCCTCATGAGTATAGAAGTACAAACGTGTTTGTGTGTGTTGCTGACCCCATAGGAAGCTGGAAGGATCAGACTATTCAGTATTGAAACAAAGACGGTCTTTATACTGAGAAACAGGAAGAGAGAGAGCATGTGCTGGTATGTACGGGCTCTAAAGGGATAGTTTGTGTTAATTTGAAGTGCGCTTGTATGAGTTACTGATCCATAGTCAGTTTGATATGTAGTTCATGTAGTCACGGTTGGCAAGCCAGCAGGACTAGCATGAAGCTAAGCTAATGTAGCAGCAACAAAACAGATTTCAGCCACCTCAAAGTGGATCAACCTAAAAATACGCTGTATTTAAAATATTTTCACTGCTTTACCTTGCTGTCTGACAGGAAACTGAAGCATTTGATCACTCTCTCTAAAGCTAACAGACTTTATTGACAAAAACTGTAATTATATGTTGCAGAAGATGGGAGTTGCTGGTGTTCATTTAAATGAAGGTGTAGAAACAGAGATCACACAAGCGCACAAACAAACAATCCAATGAAGACAGCGGTGGACCAGCACCATCAATGAAATCTGGTGGAGTATAGTTTCAGAGAGGTCTGTGCGACTGAAAGTAAAGCATTTATATCATTCTGTTCTCTCTTTAAAGTCACCAGACAAAAATCATTTTAAGTTGATTGGTTAGATTGTTTGTGTTATTGTGCGACTTCAGTGTTTTAACGCGTTAGGATGGATCAGAACTAACATTCATTTGGAATGAACGTTTAAATAACACAAATGAATCCTTTAACGTATGTTTTGCTATGCATGTTGAGCAGATTATATTATAATATAATAATATTATAAGTAATATTAAATAACAATGTGTGTGTGATTGGTGTTGTTATTGTATTAATGCTCTGGCAACAGGTTTCTTTATTGTTATTACTCAACTGAACGGAATAACAGGGACACAGAGAGATCCTACATTGTTCACTTGTTGACTGAGTCAATTTACAAATCATCTGTGTGTGTGTGTGTGTGTGTGTGTGTGTGTGTGTGTGTGTGTGTGTGTGTGTGTGTGTGTGTGAGAGAGAGAGAGAGAGAGAGAGTTGACCAATGACTTACAGTCTTATTAAGGCGGCCAGGTGTTGGACAACAACACAGCCTCTCTTGTTGGCTTCCGCCGCTGTGTGGGTGTTTAAATGAAATAAATGAGACAAATAGAAAGTCAGAATAGGCCGATTCAAACTGCAGAGAGAACTGGGCCTTTATCTGAGACAAGCTTTTATTCCTAATATTATTTCTTCCTTATGAACAGATAGCTTTAGCCTAACCACAGAACAAAACCGGGCTCAGCAGCCAGAACCTGGACCAGACCAGGTTCAAGCACAACAAAGAATAACAATATCCATGACAAGTCCAGTGTGATGTCATGATTTGAGCATGTTCGTAATGTCTAGTGACCAGTCAGACTGCTTGGTTGGAACTATTTATGTACAGGATATTGTAAGAATTTACCTCCTCTCCTCTCCTCTCCTCTCCTCTCCTCTCCTCTCCTCACTACAATGACAGAAATGTAATAGCCTGGCTCTCAGCATGTGTGTGTGTGTCCAGCAGACCGACCATGTCGCCTAAACGACAGACAATCTTTATTCTAATGAAGAAGGTGCCAAGGTCAAACGGAGAGTAGGGTGATGAATGGAGAACATACACACACACGTACACACACACGCGCACATACATCATGTGGCTCAAACACTAATTGTGTACCAGAGCTCCCAGTCGCTTTGCAACCGGCATGTTCACAGTGTGTCTGTGTCACACACTCACACTCACACACACACACACACACACACACACACACTTTAAAGGAGGGTTTCCCCTTGAGGTGACATTAAACATTACTCTCACAGCACACACTTAAACAAACACAGGAAATAAAATCTGTTTGCAGGTAAAACTCTGTGTGTGCACAGTTGTGTGTGTGTGTGTTTCTCTCTTTAAGACAAAGTGCCACAAATGATCAATAAACTTTCAATTTAGTTAGTTGTGATCATCAACAGTTTTTCTTTTTGAGACTGTCCTCCAGCCCCACCTCAGTATGTTCACTGACAGACCGCTGGTTTCAGAGGTTGTGTTCACTGGAAGGTAGACACTGACACTAGTTCATAGCACTAGCACTGGTGCGCATGTAACAAACACTGACTATTGGCTACGGTAAACGCCAATCAATATCCACAAATCTCTCCCAATCTGACCTTTTTCGTAGAATAAGAAACTCTGTTTCCTGTCTCATGGAGAGTTTTAGACTTGTTTTGGTGGAAAACTTTTAAAATAAAAGTCTGATTGGTTTTTAATTCTGCTGCTGTTCATCTCGCTCAGTGTGACGAGTCGTCACTTGTTGTTGTTTTGAAGAGAAACTCTGCAAACATGTTTACAGCCAACCTTGGCCCGACATTGGCTCGATGCTCGTCAAACTACTTTTATTTCTGTGTGAGAAATCCTGCTTATTTCTATGTGTGCGTCAGCGTCAGGTTTCAGTCAGACGGTGTTCCTGGGAAGCTGAGGGAGTCTCAGGAGAGACGAGATACAGAGAGAGAGAGAGAGGGGTGGGGGGGGAAGAGACATTAAGAGGGAGAGAGGGAGGAAAGTTGGTGAGATGCCTGTGTCTGTGATGCCGTGTCTCTTTGTTCTAAAGCAGATATATCCCCGAGTTTATCAAGACTGACAGAACAAACGCACAGGAAACAGCCTCCCACAGGACACATAATCCACACACACACACACACACACACACACACACACACGCACACGAGAGGGAGAGAGAGGCAGCAGAAACACTAAGACACGCAGAGGTCTGAAAGCGTGAACACACACACGAGAAAACTAAGAACATTTGAGAAAGTGCAGAGACACACGTGAATTCGAACACACACACACACACACACACACACACACACACACACAGAGGTGAGAAAGTGAACACGCCAAGGTCTGATGATGCACACAACAACACACACACACAACTTTGAAAATGTGTGCGTACTTTTGGAGGACACACACAAAAAGACATTTGAGCAGAATTAAATGCACAAACACACACATGCTGACAAACAAAGCAAACATATACACATCTCTATGACACATGTGACAACACATGAGAATGGATTATCATGAACAAGAACAGATGAACACACACGTAAACACAAACACGTAGACACACACATGCTGAGAATCACTTACTTTATTCACTTATTTTATTGTATTATCAATAAGTTATTAATGACTTATATTGTTGTAATGTCATGTTATAACAAGACATTTCACTTTAGGATGCTGTAATGATAACTTACAAGGTCAAGGCCGTTACAAGGTCAACAAGGTCAAAACGTATCACATTATGTTATAATGTTTAATATTAAGTTAAATAATAGATTGTTTAATGAGAAATGTATATATATATATGTGATCATGTCTTAACATGTTTCATGTTAACGAGATAATTTATATTGTTATAGCATGACATAAAAAGTTATCATGTTGTAACATCATACGCTATCCTGTTGTATGTACTATTTATCTCGTTATAACATGAAATGTTTCACGCTATAATAAGCTAACTTATTTTGTTAAGTAACGACAACATAAGCTATGTATTGTATAACAATAAAGGTTGTTATCACGTTATAACAAAACTTTCTGACAGGATAACTTATTGTTTAGATTGTTTATAACATAATGTTTTCTGTTATAACCTGAAAACGTATAACATGACATAACAAGTTATCACGTAAAAAAAATGATGATGTTATAATGACACATTTAGGCAATATAGGTTACAATATAGGAGACTTATGATATGATAAATAATTATTTTTTATTTATTAAGTTATAATGTTATAACGTTCAATTATAACATGATAATTTATATCGTCATGTCATGTTTTAACAACCTAAATTATCACATAGAAACAATGTTAGGTTTAAGCAAGATAGAAAACATATTGTTCAACAAGAAGTTACGTAAGTCATTTTTTTGTTTTTGTTTTTATAACACTATTAGATAAATAGTACATTTTTATATATTCATTATTCATATAGCATAAGCATATAATACATTTAGTATATCGTATGTTTAACAATATATAACTAAAGATATATCATGACATAACTAAATTTGTTTTATTAGCTTTAACAAGATTAATGGTAAATTGTTACGTTACATGTTAAGTTTCATGTTATAAATGCCGTAAAAACGTAAAAATAGTTTTAATGATAAACTTTTCACGTTTTCACGTGACACTGAACAGATTTTTCTGGTGTGGCAGCAGTACACTTTATGTCTCTTCAAGTGTTTATCTACACACACAAGCACACAGAACTCATGCGAAATCTTGTGAATACACAGAAAGACATAAAAAAACTGACTGAAAGATTCAATATATATAAAGAAACACAAACACACACACACACACACACACACACACACACACACACAGTCCCAGAGGACTTTCAGCTCTTTGCTCATATAACAAGCTGCGACAAACGACAAAACGCGACATCAGGACGTCTGACCCAGGAACTCATCTCAACACATCCTGCCAAACACACACTGTGTACACACACACACACACAACGAGGCAGCAGCAGAGCTCTGCAGGTCTCTGGAGAGAAGAAAAGGGAATATCACTCTACAAAGAAAGTGTGTGTGTGTGTGTGTGTGTGTGTGTGCGTGTGTGTGTGCGTGTGCGTGAGAGATTTTCCTGAGCTGCAGGACGTTTCTTTTGTCGGATAACGAGAGATTTTTGCTGTTTCAAAGTGTTTTTTCTTTAATGGTTGAAGACAGATGTTTCCTTCTTTTCTTCTTCTCTTCATCCCTCTGTTTTGTCTTTGTTACCGTGTCTCCTTTAAAATGTACAGAGGTCACTTCTTCTTCTGTGGTGGATTATAGGAACACATTTCGTAGATGTCAATTCATTCTTTGATTCTTCTTCCTTTCTCCTTCCTCTTCCTTTAATTCCCTCTTTCTCTCCCTTCAGTTTCCCCTTTCCTTCCTTCTCTTCATCAGTCCTTCAGTCGCTCTTTCCTCCCATATTTCCTTGCATCCTTGTTTCTTGCCATCTTTCTTTTCTTGCTTCTTTAATACCATTTTCCCTTTTCTCTTCTTTATTCCTTCTTTCCTTCCTGATTTGTTTTCTTCCTTTTACATCATTTTCCACTTTACTTTCTCCTTTATTTTCCATTCTTTCTTACTTAAATTTCCATTGCTTCTTTTCTTTTACTTTCTTCTTTCCTCTTTATTCATCCAATCTCTCTTTTCTAATATATTTCCATCTTATACTTCTTTAATTTCCTTTTTCTTTCCTTACATATTTCCTTGCATCCTTTTTTCCTTCCATCCTTCTTTTCTCCCTTCTTTAAAATTATTATATTTTTTTTCTCTTGTTTGATTCCTTTTTTCCCTTTTCATCACTCATTTCCTCTTTACTTCCTCCTTTAGTTCTCTTGATATTTCCTTGTGTCCTTTTGGCTTTTTTCCTTTCAACCTCTTTTTATCCCTTGTTCCCTTCTATACCTCTTTACTTCCTTCATTTCTTCCTTGCTTCACTCATTCAACTGTTTTTTAATTCCTTCTTTCCCTCCCTTTAATTTCCTCTCTTTCCTACTCTCAATTCCTCCTTCCTTCCTCCTCTGTGTTAGTAAGAAAGCTGAAAGCACAAATAACTTCACTGCTTTTTTCTAATTGTTTGTACATTTTCTTCCTTTCTCATCCCCCCTTCCTCATCCTCCTCTTCCTCTCTTTCTCTGCCTCTTTCTTCCTCCCTCTCTCTCTCCCACTCTGGATGGAGGGATGATGGGAGCGTTAGCAGCACAGCGAGGATTGCAGCAACAATTACATGTGAAATTAGCCTCGCCTCATAGCCTGCAGTGTAATTCCAGCCTTCTGAGGCGTGGCAAAGTCATCTGTCTCTAATTAAAGATTCTCTCTCTCTCTCTCTCTCTCTCTCTTGGGTTAACATTCAGCTTCTTTCATCCTTCGCTCTATCTGGGGATGTTGGAAAGGTGCATATCAAAACCTAATTCTCTGCAGGTCACAGTTTTTAGCAGGTAAAACAAATTATTTCCTACTTTCCATTTGATTTTTAATTACTTTCTTTTTCTTCTTTCCTTTCCTTGTTCGTTCATTTTCATCTTTACTTCTTCATTCTCTCATATTTCCCTATTTTCTCTCCTGTAACACCTAAATTCCACCTGGCATGGATCTTTGGTGCCGCGGCCACAATTCTGTTTTGGTCCGTTCTCCACATGACTTCATAAAGACAATGTTTTTTCTTTTCTCTTGATATGTTTTTGCCTTTTTCTAAAAAGTCTTAACACTCTAGATGGCTAAATAAGTTGCAACATAGCAAACATTGGAGTCACATGACTGATCAGCTGTTTCCTCATGGCTCTATAATCCATCCGTGATGGCTCCACACAGATCTGATGTAACCTTCCTCACATTAATACATGAAGAAAAAATAAATGTCTGATATACTTCCTGCTTTCTGTTTGTTTGTTTTTTACCTCTTCAGCCTTCATAACATCCAGAATAGAAGACTGCAACAGCATTTTATACAGCACATTATCCAAAGTTGGGAACAAACTCTTGTATATCCAGAACTCTGTTGCCCATCTGTCTGACCACATCACCCCATGTCCTCCAGAACCTCCATGGGCTTCCTGTCCCACAATGATCCAATTCAAATTCCCTCTTCTGACTCACAACGTCCCCTGCTCCCTCACCTGCCTGCTCCACCATCACACTCAGTCCTTCAGCCTTGGCTCCTCTGATGTCAACCTTCTGTCTCCACCTCAAGGACCAGGAACTCGACCTTGGGTGAGAGCCTTTAAGAGAAATCTTTGACCAGAAGATGCTCATATGAATCTTCCTGTAATGTTTATGAGTCCACGGGAAACCGCTTTTAATGTGTAATTCATCATGTTGTAGATTTTCATTACCGGTAGGTTGTTTGGTGATTTTAACTACTGTAAAGTGTCTTTGCACGTCATGAAAAGTACAAAGTATAAATAAAATATTTCACGTTATTAACCTCCATTGCTTTTCTCCAAAATAGACAATCACTCTGATCTTTGACCAAGAAACATAAAACTGAAAGAGTATTTGTGTCTTTTATAAATGGTGGTTTTGGTGATTTCTAAAATGCTATTATTATTGATGAAGTTCAGTATGTTGCCCAAGGACACTTCAACAGGCTGACAGAAGCCATTTTGTCATTTAATTTCAAAATTTTAATTTTTTCATATTCAACCCTGACACGACAACATAATATAAAGTTGTATGATCGTTAGAATGAAGGCAAAATAAAAGAAAGAAGGAAGGAAAGACTGAGAAGCAGACAGAGAGATCTCAGAGGATATAGGACTTAAGCCGTCTGTGTGTTTCTTGGGCATGACTGTCGACTGGAATATAACCCAAACTCTGTGTGTGTGTGTGTGTGTGTGTGTGTGTGTGTGTGTTTTGTCCTCAGGGTTTAAGATGGAGAGAGAAACACAGTCTGTGAATCTTCAGCTGTGTTTTGTTTCAGACTTGTGTCTCTACAGAAGACTTTCCTCTCCAGAAAAATAACATTATAGATAATTTTTTGTTTCAAACACTTCAAGTGAGGTATGTTTACATTTTATATCTTTACATTGTCCATAAGAAACTAGTACAGAATAATAATGTTCAATAAAATGTATATATAACATGCTTAAATTAAGCAATATTGCATTAGAGGGTGTCCTTTACCGTCATAATTGGCACAACCATTCATAAGCATAACAGAAGTGACAATAATGATGGTAAAGCACATATAAACACAAACTGAATGAATATCACACATATAAACACTAAACTGAATAAATACCACACATATAAACACAAACTGAATGAATATCACACATAAACACTAAACTGAATAAATACCACACATATAAACACTAAACTGAATAAATACCACACATATAAACACAAACTGAATGAATACCACACATATAAACACTACACTGGATAAATACCACACATATAAACACGACACTGGATACATACCAAATATATAAACACTATACTGAATGAATACCACATATATAAACACTACACTGAATGAATACCACATGTATCTACACTATGTGAGTTGAAAGTATTGAAAAGTATAAATCGTATGACTACAGTCTGTGTCTCTGGAGTGAAGCTAATCAACTATAAAATGTTATCTTTTATTTTTTTACTTAATTCTGGTGTTTCCATTGAAGCCTCAAAGGTGTCCTGGATGTTTTCCACAAACACGACAGAGAATAAAATGACATGTTTCCTGCATTATTATCTGCCATCAGAGGATTAAACTATTTTAATCTTGGTTAAGTTAAACTGTCTCGTTTTCTCTTTGTGCATCAGTTGGTGTTTTCCAATGTGTTAATCAGTTCAGAATGTCTCCTTCTGGTTCGGACCAGAGATCCACCAGACAACCATTGAAAACACACTATGTGTGTGTGTGTGTGTGTGTGTGTGTGTGTGTGTGTGTGTGTCTGTGTGTCTGTGTGTGTGGCCTCAGACAGAGCTCCTCTGTCGGACTCACACTGATTGGTTTTGGAATCCAGTTAATGAGCAGGTGTGTGTGTGTGTGTGTGTGTGTGTGTGTGTGTGCAGACCAGTGCTCCATCAGAGCACCATGGGCTATTTGAAATGAGAATTTAGCGGCAGGGATGCATGCACACACACACACACACACACACACACACACACACACACTCCTGATAGCCACTGTAATTAGTTGGACTCCACTGGAAGCCGCCACAGGGAGAGAAGAAGAAGAAGACATCTGTGATGACTTAATGAAATGTTTTCAAATGAAAAAAAAAGTCTTGAATCAAACTCTTTGAAGCCGAGTGTCATGTGTAACAATTGTCTTCATCTTCCTCTCATCTAACATTGGTCAGAGAACAAACAATGTAATATGGAGATGATCAAATATTGTAATTGTTTCATCTTGTTTAAACTTAAATGACTCTTGATTATTAATGTACATTTCCATTCCTTTGGATTTATAGACAATATATATGTACTTTTATACACTATAACTATTTCATTTTTTTTTTAATTCCATTTCCAATCTTTATTTTTGTAAACATACTGACCTCAAGGTTCAGTCTAGGAACATCTTTATTTTTACTTTCTGCATTAATTTTGCTATTTTAAACATAGACTGTATAAAAGATGGACACTGTCTCCGTGACACCCACCCAAAGGTGAATGGAGCTGAGGAAGGCTGAATGAAGCCTAGTTACTGAAACCACACACCTGTGACAGCACCCACCTGTCACCTGTTTTTTGTACCAGGCTGTAAACATGTTTATTTCTGCTGTGAAGTTGGACATTTGAACATGGGGACTTATGGAGACTGACTCACTTCTGGAGCCAGCCTCAAGTGGACGTCTGAGGACACTTCTGCATTGGCTTCACTTCACAGCCATGGCAACTTGGTTTTGAAGTCTAAATTTGAGAACATGAGTTTATAAATAACATAATTGGTTGACTATGGTGGTAAAAAAATTTTTATTTATGAATAAATCCTCAAAATATTCTTCATTAGCCATTAGCTGTAGCATTGCACATGAGGCAGTAGGAGTCCAGTTTATTTATTCAGCTCAACAGTTTTATTTATTTTATTTGTGATTTTTTTCTACGGACGGTCATTTCTAAAGAATATCATCTGATTCTGATCAGAGCATCTCTACTGCTTTTGTTTTCTATTATTTTCCTCTGCAGTTCTTCCTGCGGCTGTTTATCATTTGTAATTGAAACTTTCACTGATACCAAATGTGTTTCTGTTCGATAAAGGCACATCAAATGTGTGTGTGTGTGTGTGTGTGTGTGTGTGTGTGTGTGTGTGTGTGTGTGTGTGAGTGTGTTTGCACATTAAATCCACGCTTTAATGTTTCCCTGTGCATTTTCATTAGCTGTGTGTGTGTGTTCATTTCTCTGTGTCTCAATCAAAATATTACCACGGTCAGTGAAATTGCACACACACACTCTACTGAGAAATGAACATTGGCTCCGCCTTCTGTGGGACTCAGGGCCAGAACCTTGATCATCAATTGGCTGAACTACAGGGGCCTTGATGTGTGATTGGTTGACAGCACATACAAGGTCTCATGCTTGTTTCATGTCCCTGCAGATCCTCAACCAACGGACACAAAACAAGGCGCACAAGCCATCTGGATTCACACCAACAATCAGCCAAACACACACATGCTGAAGAGAGAATGGGAAACAGAACGACAAACACACACAGACAGAAAATGTGAACATTATGAGAAACAATCAGAACAAACGAAACAAAATCTAAAACCTACAAGGCAAAGCTACAACCAGTTTCTGATCTGATATTAAAATGAAAAAACAAACAAATATATTCAAACAATATCACACAAGAGGGAGTGCTGATGTAGTGAATATCAGCACGGCTGACGTTGACTGCTGTTAGTTATTGGTTTGATTATTGGTTGTGTATTGATTACTGACGGTGGCTGATCAGGTTTATTATCAGCCGATCGTATTCAGTTTCTAACAGCAGTATGCAGGAAATGGTTGATCACTGTGTGTTTTTAAACTGCTTGTGATCATCTGTTATGATTAATGTATTAATTAATGTAGCACCTATAAAGTGGAGTGATACATGTAGTTTAAAATCTCAGTGCTGTTATTTTCTATATCAGCACTCTTGTTCAATCACATTACATGTTGAATCAAACTGTTGTATAATCTGATCTAAAATTAGCTCATGTGTATGAATTGCAGAGTTCAATAAATAAAATAAAATTTTGCAAATATAAATAAGTTTGTCCTGCTTGGCAGCAGATGAAGGTCTCAGTGTCAAAGTGAAGAAGTGAGTGTCATCCCCCTTTTCAGATGAATGTGTTTATATATCTGTCAAGCACAAATCGAGAAGATTTCCAAAAACATTGTTTCACCATTTTTGTCTAAGTAACACTCCCATCACCACACAAACACAACAAACACACGTATCTGTATCAAAACACACACAAACACTCCTCTCCTCCTTCCTCCCTCCTTTCCAAGGTTGATAAGTGCCTCCATCTAACATCACAATAAACAGTAGAGCCTCAGCCTGCCAAGCCTGCCCGCAGAAACAACTGTCAGCCCAGCTTTCCCTTTCCGGAGGACACACACACACACACACACACACACACAAAGAAACACACAAACATACACATGTAAAGACACACACATAGACACAAAGCACACACAGACAAACGCACAAACAACACACACACACACACCTCTAAAAAGAACAACTTTTGTTGAGCTCTGGAGTTGCTATGGTTACAGGGTCGAGTCCCCCCAGCATTTTAGTGGAGCACAGCGAGGTTCTTTAACGGTCACATGGAGGAGAAAAAAAACAAAAAGAACGGGTTTAGAGTGTTCTTCTGCAGACACACACACACACACACACACACACACACAATGGCAGGCAGACTTGGTGGAAGTAAATAACTGTTAAACAAAAGTTTAAAACTCCAAATATCATGATTATATTGTGAAAAGTTGAACATTGAGGCTTTCATTTCAGTAATTCTTGCTTTTAAAGGCTTTGACTTTGTGTTACCTCTGTGTGGCTCATCATGCAGGATGGAAAGTATTTATCTTTTAAAGGATCATAATGATGTAAGACAAAAC
Source organism: Larimichthys crocea (assembly GCF_000972845.2). Classification (NCBI taxonomy): domain Eukaryota; kingdom Metazoa; phylum Chordata; class Actinopteri; family Sciaenidae; genus Larimichthys; species Larimichthys crocea. The sequence continues at coordinate 486,053 of NC_040015.1, read as the reverse complement.
AATCTGACTTCAATGTCAATTCCTAGGTTTTTCCACTGTGTTAATCTGACCCTAAAAATAGAGACAGAGGTTACCATCTCCCTGCCATACACGTCCATCTGTTCACTGATAAAGACCATGATGTGAGGTTAAAGAATCTGAAAAAAGGCACTTTGAGTTCAGAGCAATTTCTTCGAATTATGTTCTTAAAGTCAAAAATGAACCTTCATGGTCAAACTGATGTTTGAAAATCTTACAGGCAGCCGCTGGTTTCAATTTATTCCTCTGATGAGCGACATTTATGTTTATAACTCTTCTGTTTGTAATATGTAGGCAAGAACCTAAAAACCAAGTCAACTAAACTACAAGTCATCATCAGCATCTTCTGATGAATGTCTGTAGATCTGCAGCTAACCAAGCAACATTACATAGAAATTAGTATTTTAGCAATTTGTCTCCTCAGAGTTAGATCTCACTGTGGTAAAATATGGACATGGATATGTGTATTTGTTCTGATTGATCGAAAATGTCCGGTGACATTGCTGACTTGTCCAGCTCCGGTCTGGAACGACACTGTCAGTGTCAAATCAATGTAGCATCAACATAATTTAAGATCTGTTAGTTTATGAGACAAAAGTTACACAATGGGGCTTTATTATTAGTATTAATATATTAATATTAATATTATTGGACTAACCATTAGTCAAGATAGCGATAAAACTGGCCTATATTTTTAAAATGTTTAATTGGAAACACTAAAACGTAGGTAAATGAAAGACAAACTGCAAATCTAAATTATTAATATGAGCATCACATATAAAGCACGTTTTACTGCTACAGGACTTTTACTGGAGTGTCTTTACAGCGTGGTTTGGTGTCTTTTGATTAAGTAACTTAAATGAAATGATCAGCCATGGTGTAAATACAGAAACAAAGCCAACAAAGTAAAAAAAAATCTGAGTGATATATAAGATAAAAATAGCCACATACGAGCAGCTTACAGTATACAGACCTGTCTGTGTAACTTTCAGTGGTGAAGAGGGAGAGAAACAGTATAAGAAAGCGACCTTGGACCGGGCGAGGAGACGCTGTCGAGCTCCGCATCAATATTTTAACAGTAGAGTTGACACATCAAAAAAAAAAAAGAGAGAGAGAAGAAAAAAGAATGCCCAGCGATTCCAGAGTCATCTAAAATTCATGCATGCATCATCGCCGCCATGAATATTCATACAGGGATGAATATTTAAGTGCGACTCCTATGGAGAAATTAGGTTCATCTTTACACTTATCAATAATTCGCAGGGCAGGTGAGTCTCATCGGCCACTAAATAAATCATTTCTGCACACACACACACACACACACACACACACACACAAAAAGAAAAGTTTGGACAAAGAGACAGAGGGAGAGAGAGAAAGAACGGAAAACAACACAAAGTTATGTGTGTGTTGGTGCGCTGCAATGCCTTCTGGGTAAGAAGAGAATGAGATGTCAGCGGATCGACCCCTAAACCAACCACAGTGTGTGTGAGCAGCATGACAGTCGGTATGTTTCTGTGTGTTAAAGTGTATTCATGTATTTTTAAGGGTTAATGAGTGTATGTTACTGTGAGAAAATGTACTGTGGTGATGTTTTGAGCATGTTTGTTTAATGGTAATGTCATCTGGACAAGTGTTGGATGAACTGAAATGAGACGTTCATGGACCCCAGAGAACAAATCCTGATGACTGCAGTGTGTTAACATGCTAACAATAAGCCTCCATGAAGCATCCACTTGAGGCTGGCTCCAGAAGTGAGTCAGTCTCCATAAGTCCCCATGTTCAAATGTCCAACTTCACAGCAGAAATAAACATGTTTACAGCCTGGTACAAAAAACAGTTTTGGTCTCTGTAGCTAATTTCCCCGTTCATGACAACTGTACTGAGGGTGAATTTATATACAACTCACCTGTTCACATTATATTAAGGCTGCAAGTTATGAAGAATTAACAGTGTGGACGCTTTGATTGACAGATGTCATCACAGGTGTCTGGTTCAGTAACCAGGCTTCAGGTCAGCCTCTTTGCCTGTTTTTGGACTGGCAGGACTGCCAAGATAGAGACGACCAGAGCCACCACACTGAGGTTCACAGCAGCTCTACAGTAACCTGTGGGTGACATCAAGCACTACATCCATTTATACAGTCCGTGGTTGAGCCTCATGCTGGTTTGCTTCTAATCAGATGACATGACATATCGGACATTTTTACCGTGTTAAATATTTATAGTGTTTTCTATATAGTGTATTTGAAATGATATGAATATTTGTATTAGGATTTTATTTAACTGACAGAAATCGAGTGTTTACGTCCACGTCTGGAGGGGAAGTGGATGAATGGGAATCTTCCCTGTGGAATCATTTTTACACTTAATTAACAAATCTAGTTGATTAGTTTCAGGAAAACATTATAGCTTGAGTTAGAATAGACGCATTGACCACGTTATAAAGCCTTTCTGGCAGAAATACCTGAATACTAACTTAGGGCTTTAATTCCATGCAGGTCATGTTTCATCAAAATAAAAAAAATAAAAAAGAACAACCTGTGTTTCAGAAGCGTCTCTCCACTCTGCTTCATGGAGAATATGCAGCTCATCTATTTTTGACAGGGATAGCGTCGAACAGCACAGAACAGATGGAGCTGACATGAAGTCAGTCACAGAAAAAGCATAGAGAATCCACTCAATTTTCAAAATAAAACACCCCGTGCAGTCTCATGATCGTAAAACAGACAAAAAGGAAGAAATTAAACTATGTAGCTTATGGACTGAAACAGCGTCGCAGCCACGACGTCATAAAGCTGAGCCCGGTGGAATTCAGGTGTAATCATGGCATCAACAGTGGGTCTGGAAGTTTCTGTGCGTTTGTGAGATGAGATCATTTGCATCGGACACACTTGGAATCAGCTCACAGCAGCCTGATTACATTTGTTTAATAAAAATATAAAATGCTACTTAAAACGTCTTTTTCTAGATAATAGCTGTGCAAGAAAACTTTTTTTCTTCTTTGAATTCTTTCTTTGTGTGTGTGTGTGTGTGTGTGTGTGTGTGTGTGTGTGTGTGTGTGTGTGTGTGTGTGTGTGTGTGTGTGCGTGCGTGCGCGTGCGAACAAGCGAGCATGTGTGTGTACATGCGTGTGAAGGACAGAAGAGGATGACTCAGAACTCTAATCGTAACACATGCTGCTCCTCTGTCTCGTTTGGATGCAGTCAAGTCATTACACAATCACACAAACACACACAGACACACACTCTTCCCTATGATATGGTTATGAGAGACGGTATGCCTTGTAATCCCATTCGCCTTGGAATGGATGAAGACAGGGTGTGTGTGTGTGTGTGTCCGTGTGTGTTTGTGTGATTGGCTGAAAAAAGGGGATGGTGGGATGGAGAGAGGAGTGAAAGGAGGGACGGTGGCAGACAGACAAATTGACGGATGAATGAAATGTGGGAGGACATTGTTCAGCTCCCTCTCTGTTTCTACATATTTAGACATTTTGATTATCACACACTCCTTCAGGGCTCCTCTGTGATGGAGGCAGAGGTGGCTGATGGGAAATTTGTGACACCACAGTGAAGCCAATGAGCAGAGAATCTTTGCTGTGCATTACGGCGACTAAAAGTGTGAACTTTAACAACCGTTTCTCGACAGAAAACCAGAGTAAAGGTAATGCTTTTCTGGAGCATCAAAGCAGCTCAGAGTCTGTGTGTATGGCAGAGAGTTGTTTTGGTTTGTTTACTTTGAAAACAGACATGTAGGCTGTCTTTAAAATGATAATTAACAACTCATTACAATCTTTTGTTGTCAACCCCAAATGATTTGATATCCAACCATCAAATCACAAATCGTCAAGCAGCGAACTAGCTTGACGATGGAAACATGACCACTATAGTGGTGCCATGATTAGCACTGTCGCTTCACAACAAGAAGGTTCTTGGTTTGAACGGGCTGGGCCCGTGTGTTTTCAAGTACTGTGTTTGCATTTCTTCTCTCCATCTTGCTCCCACAGTCCAAATACATGCAGGGCTATTGGTTAATTGCTGACTCTAAGTTGCCAAATGTCAGCCGGGGTCGGCTCCAGCTAACCATGACCTTAATAAGGAGAAGCCTTTATGGAAAAAGAATGGATGAAGTTGTTTAAATGATGTGTCTCATCATCAGTTTGAGCTTTATTAGTCAGTGACTTTCATGGATTCATGTCGTTTGTGATCAGCACAACTCTAAAGGCTGTTTTGGACTTATAGACATAACTCTTCAATCACTGAGAAAACATTAACTGTGCTTAGCAACTCCAACTACAGTTTCTGTTTTCAATAAAATGTTAGTGAGACCGGTACACCACTTGCTACTGACTGGATAGAGCGATCGTACGTCAGTCTGATTATAATGCTAAATATTTCATGGCAAAAACTTTCATACTTTGAAGACGGACAAAAAGCTTCCTGGTAAAGTTTCTTGGTACTTGTTTCTTTTAAGCAAATTTATAAGAACAAGTGGCTGACAGACCAATTTTCAGTCAGACACTTGAAGCCAGCACCCTGCAACACTTTCCTGCCTGTCGACTGAATCCAAATGTCCAGACTTCCCCACAATTACAGACTCACAAACTTCATGTGCAGAGGGCTGTCAAAATCCATAAGTCTTCAAGTCTACTACGGGCACTCAGACTGACTTTCTGTGGACTTACGGAGAATCCAGTCCAGGTGCTGACTCCACTTGACTTCTTTCAAAAGATTACTGGCATGTCATAATAATATGGATTTGACAATGTTTGGAAAAATATCCTGAGATGGAAAACACCATCGACTGTGTCAAGTCTTGTCTTGAGGTATATTTTATCCAGTCACAGCTCAGCGGTTTACGGTTCAAGTTCAAGACTTCAGGTGATGACTGGGAAAAGACACAAGGGCCCAGTCTGTAAGTTTGGAGGGTGGAGATTTGTGCTGTGTCTTAATTCTGATACTTCCATTAGTACATTTCTATGTAGTACATCCTGTACATGATGTACTTCCTGGTGTACTGAGCTAATTTCAGCAGCATAGGTTTGTTTCAAGTTTGACAAGTACTCCAGAGAGTAGTCTTCTTCTTGTGCCCCCCGAGGACTAGGATTGAGAAACACTGGTCTAAGAGGTTTACGCCACGTTGGAGGCAGAGAGGAAGAGGGGGTCAAGAAATACTTTCTGGTACCAGCGAGAACTTTCTTTGAGTGTCATGAGGTTCTGAGTCACAAACAATAGAGCTCGTCTTACCTTGAAGAGGTGATGTCTCTGCTCTTCTGACATCATCAGCTGGTGACTGTCTGTTACCATGGCGTCCATGTCCATCAGCCAATCCCAGAGCTCCTGATAATCGGCCTCAAACTCCTGCAGACTGAAGACAGAGACAGAGAGAGTTGAATAATTGTAACCCATTTTTTTCTGTTATTCATGTATATATCATTCACATTTCCTGCATGTTCTACTTTCTGTTATTGTTCCGTGCATTATTGTAATATGGCTTTGTCCTGCGGCACAGAGAGACATATGCATCTTGTTATGTTGATAAAAAATTAGGCTGAAAATGTAAACCAGATTGAAAGAGACATGGACAGATAAAGGCAGACAGGAAGCAGAAAATAGTCCATTTCATGCTGTAGGGACAGAACGTGATGCTACTTCTTACAGGTGAACCCAACATACAGTACGTCACACAACACGACTCCACTGACTCTACTTTGTAAAAGGTTATTGTGTTAACTTTAAAACTGTCCGCTGATTTTAGTAAATTGTCAGGTGGAGGTGGAGACGTGGTTCAGTCCATCTGTCTGGATTGCTAAGGAAGACAGTTTTGGGGGTCACTTCTCTTTTGAAACACAAAATCAAACAAATCTTTCACTCAAAATGAACCAAATGGTGTAAAAATTATTTTTAAGTCTTTTAACAGTTGAGTCAGTGATTTCACAGTTTTGGCGTCATCCTGCATCTTTAAGGCTTCTTCAACCCAAAACGGAAAACGAAACAAGGTTTTAACAGACATTTCTGCAGTTTTGGGGTTTATTTATCTATATGTGCTGGAACTATAAATACTTTTGTCTTCTGTCACACCCGCACAACGTGTCACAAGTGGCAGTTCCACCTTTTTTAATAGATGTTCAAATACAGCAGCGTAGGCCGACCCTGTTCAGCTATAGACAGTTCACACAAGAGGTAGGTTTATTTACAAAAAGATCGTTGTTGAATCCTGAACAGAACTAGCTCACTAAGTTGAAAAGGGGCACTCCTGATTCACACCTTTCGCCTAAATATTTCCTAAGGCACAATACTGTTTTTTTAACCATTTGTTTTTTTTACCTATTACATGACTTTTGGCAAGGAACAGGAAAAAGTCAAGCACAATTAGAAAGCTTGGTTCAAGGAGCTGGCACAAATCAGGGACACCACACCTGTTGAAACTTCAAATTGCACTGTCTCAGGTTCTTATACTTCCACACTAACTAATTTGAGTACATAAGTGTGTTCACACTGTCAATTAAGGCAGAATTCAGTGTAGTGTTAGTGATAGGACACTCATAACGGTCTCATCCTCAGTGGTGATGTTTGGTTATGGATATGAAATGGAAGGATCACCGGCAGTAGCACCACCAGGGGGTGGCCAGGGCTGGCCACGGCCCCCCCCCTACAAATTTGCTGGCCACCCCACTCGCCAGTCACATGGATTCTATCGTCAGTTATGTGTTTCATCCCAAATCATTCGGGCCAAATGCACAGCCAGGCCCAGGAAGCCGCTCTTGACCTTCCATCACTCACAGTAGCCCCCGGCCAGCCCTGCCCCCCTGGCAGCTGTTGCGCGCTCCAAAAGTAACGGCTCAGCTCGAGCGCGTGACCAGTCACCAATTTCAAAAGGAGTAACGAGAGAAGACTACTAGTGAGTGAGTAAGTCATACATTTCTTTAGTAAAAGAAGAGGGGGGAGTATGACGTGACATGTGCTTTTTAAATGCCACGTGGTGCCGTTTACAGCACCTGTTACAGAAACCTTATTTTATGACATTTGGAACTGGGTTACGTGGCTAACGTTAACTGCTGCTTGTATATGTTATGTCAATTTGCAGACAATGAAGAGAAGAAGAAGTGAGTTTAAGAAGAAAGTGAGCACAGTAGGAGAGAGAGAGCAGCAGAGGCTTAGTGAGGAGGAGAAAGAGCAGGATGGAGGAGAGGAACAGCATGAGGTTACACAGGCACAGCCAGCATCAGTCAGAGAGCACAGTGACGAGGAAGAGCCTCAGCAAACAGCAGACCAGGGACAGTCAGCACCAACTATGGTCACAGAAGCGAGGCAGGAAGCCGCAAAAGCAGGTGTTCAACCTGTTCCTGGACCAACAGGTGAATTTATGACTGTGTGGCCCTAATAATGAATTAGATGACTAGGCAAGATAGTAACATCATCTGGAGAAATGTATGTTTATAGTGTGTTTCCATTAAATTACAAATCATGACATAATCACTTAAAGCTTTTTGATTCATGTTTATTGGTGGTTCAGTTTGATTACTCTGAATAGAAATGCCTATAGATTATTATTATAGCTATACTTGATAATTACTATGGAGAAGGGCTAAGTATTATTATTACTATCATTATTATTATTTTAATGTCATAATAACTGATGTTGCCTCTTGTTTCATCATAGATATCTCCCAGTCAAGAGCAGAGCAGCCCAAGCAGCCACAACTGGAACTCTTCCTTAGAATCTATAGGAGACAGGAGACTATTGATCCCTGGTGGGAAAAACTTGTTGAGTGTTTCTGTGCTCGCTTATTGCTTGCTTGCAATTGTTTTGATTACAATAAATGTACACCTTTAAATTAAGCTGTATGTATCTTTTTAAGGATTAAGTATTTCAGATTTTTTCTAGTAGCCTGTATACTACAACAGTATAATAAAATCCTGAAATGATGGCTTTTAGTTTTGGTGTTCCACCCCAAGAATTTAAGTGGCCCCATCTGGCCACCCCTATGAAATTTTTTTAGAGGCGCCCCTGATCACCGGCATCATCATAAAGATGGCTGAAGAAGCTGATGGAGCTCAAATGTTGGCGCTAGCGTGTCACACGGTTGCAATTCGGTGAGTGAGTAAAATGTTGAGATCGTCATTTGGGGTAACTGCTTGAATTAAGACAACACATCCCTGATAAAATTAGTGCACTACACCAGGAAGCACAGAGTTTACACAGTGTACTAAAAGTATCCAAAGGGAGACACAGCTCTGGTTTATTTTACTTCAAAAACAATTGAAGAAAAAACGAATACAACCAAAGCAAAATGGGGGAAACCAAAGCAGATGGAGGGTCACTATCTTAAATGGTGGAACGGGCCAGTCTGACGAAGACACCACCCTCTAGGAGCCAAGCGTTCAGAGGGTCATCCTTCCTGTGGTTGGACCTGGACTTGGATGAGACCCACCTTCTTGACAATTTGTGTCAGTCCTGGCGTTTGGTTCACATCTCATCATCTCTTTACCTTGTTCTCCCTCCATTGTCAGCCCCCTCCATCTTTTTCCACCCACATCCTTCCTCCTCACCCTGTCTTTTCCACATTTCTCCTCCACCTTTCAGCTTCCATCTCACCTCCTCCTCAGTCTGTCTTGCTCTCCCTCCCACATTCTCTCACACTGTCCACATTCTCTGTTCACCTGCTCTAACTCTTCCTTCCTCCTCTTTTTCTTTCCCACATTATTCTCCCTCAACAGCCTCCCCTTTCCACCTCACTCCTCCCACTCTCACCCCCTCCTCCTCCCTCCTCCCTTGTCCTCTCACCTCCTCCTCCTCGACACACGATCACATCAAATATTTATGCTGCTGGAACAGAGGCCGATTGCTCAAACACACACATTACTGTCAGCCGTTTTGTTAAGGTGTGTGAGAGAAAGTGTGTGTGTGTTTATTATTTATATATTCTGTGGTTTTCGGTCTCGGCGGGGATCGCCAACATGTTTCTCAACATTAGCAGTGAAATTGTTTGGAATTCTCCGGTCGCCGACAACAACAGTTTGACAGCTCTGTCAGGCCCGTGGCACACACACATACACACACACACACACACACACACACACATATATGTACACACACGCATAAAGACAATGAATGAAATACATGAAGCAACCCAAACACACGCCTACTGATAATGACATGTATGCACACAATTACCCACAATGCAACACAAACACACCAACTTGATGTTCCTTTAAAGTAGAGACAGTAAACTATGAATGAAATTATAGAAACACGAACAAAGACTGAAGAAAATAACCACTTCAGTCTCTTACTGTTTCATTTTAAAGCTGCAAAATTCTGAACCGAGGTTCACGATGATGTATATTTACACAGCTGAACACAAACATGTTCAACATGTACATCTCTACCTGTTCATATAATACACTCATTTGTACGTTGTTTCTCACACTATGTAACTTGGGCTCCGGGTCAGGAGAAGTAACGCTTTAATCTGTTTGGATTTATGAGGCGATTCACTGACATTCGTTTTGTCTAATGGATTCATCCGACAGAGACTCTGAAACCAGACACACAGCGAGCAGCACAGAGCACCTGCTGACATCCATTCACTCATTCATTCTTACATTCACTCACTTGTGTATGCATTACTTTACTAATTTATGTATTCATTCTTCTATTCACTCACTGCACTGATTTTGGTGAAACTGGATCATATTTTATGGAGAAAATGTTTTCTGCTTTTCCCTCTGATGTCCTCCAGCTGCTCCGCCTCAACTCTCTGTGATTTACAGAGTTTCCTGATGGACAGTGAAGTAAACTGCTGACAACTGTAGCTGCTGTTAGCTAATGTTAGCTCAGTTTGTTACCCGTACAGCTCAGAGCACCGGGGGGGTGTAAGCATTTGAAACCACAGGTGTTTTGGACCACCAGGAAGAAGAAGCTGAGATTTTCAGGCCGAGGGGGAATGCTGATGGGGAGAGGAGCTGGTGTCGTGCCAGAACCAGAGCTGGGCAAGTGAGTAATGTAAACAGGCTTTGCATTCTAAGACTGTCCTTACTTTGTTTCCTTATGCTGAAAGAACAGAAATTTCAATTTCTCCTCACTTCTTGTTCTTAACTTCCCTCTTTTTGCACCTCACCCTCACTCCTTGTCATACAGCATCTTCTCCTTGTCAGCACCAGCATCTTCCCACCTCCTCCTCCCCTCCATCTTTTTCCTCTTCTTCCAACTTTTTCTTCCCATCTCTTCCCTCTCCTCACACCCCCTCGTTCTCCACTGCGAGTGATTCTCAATAAAATAAAAACTAAACAGAGAACAGAAGAAAGCAAAGGAAGCGAGCGCTGCTTCCTTCCCCTGAGGCGGCGTTCCTCATTATGCGGCGAGCAGAGCGGCCCTTTACTGACTCAGACAGATGAAGCAGATACAACACTCGCACAGATTGTTTTCTCTTGTCGTTTGTCGTTTTTCCATTTCCTCCCTCCCCCTCCTCTCCTCCGTTTCCGTCTTGTTCTCACACTAATGTTAACTAAACGCTTTGTAAAACAGGATCTCTCAGGAGGAGTGAGACGAGAAAACAGACAAATCGAAGAGGAAGGAGCGATGTGGCGGCACTGCAGGGCTGCGTTCGACACCGGGACAGTTACACAGCGTTTGAAGTGTCAGGTTCGCTTTCTGTCACGCGGCGCTGACGGAGAGCGTGGGGGGTGTTATGGTGAGACGTTCTGACATTTAGTCACTTGAGGAAATTTGAATTATAGGAATCTATTATTCATTTCTAACTTGTCATAATTCAAGTCAACACCGGATACAATAAAACGTATCATGTGAATTTGTACAAATCTGAGTATTGAAAATAAAAACTGATAGCTACACTAGTTATACAGATGTTACAGCTGTATTGAGGGCTCATTTTCAGGTTCATACCTGAACAGTCACAAAATCTCCAGTCAGCCAACCAAACCAATCAAAATGTATCAACAGTCCAACTGCTGACCAATCAAATCTCTGATCAGACAGCTTAATCATCCTGGTTAATATCCAGGATCACCAGTATGTGTGCACGTATACACGGATTGGTGCAGCGTTGGCAGTATTGCAGACATTGTGCCAAACCGTTCTGGTTCAGAGGGAGCTGAGCCAGAAGTCAAACCTTTTCATTTACCCTCACCTAAGTTCATGAGCTTTGGGTAGTGACCGAAAGAGAAAGTTTGCGGATACAAGCGGCTGAAATGAGTTCCCTCCGTTGGATGTCTGGGCTCAGCCTTAGAGAGAGGGTGAGGAGCTCAGGCGTCCGGAGGGAGCTTGGAGTAGAGGCAGCGCCCCGTCAGGTCGAAAGGAACCAGCTGAGGTGGTTCTGGCATCTTATCAGGATCCTCCTTGGCGTCTTCCTTTAGAGGTGTTCTGACCAGGAGACCCCAGACTTCACTTCAGGGTCTTTCTGCTTCCTGGAAACCATCATGTCCCAGAACCTCAAGTGGGATCTGAACATCAGCTCCATCACCAGGAAAACCCCAAAGAGGATGAACTTCCTGTGGCAGCTGAAGAAGTTCAACCTGACAAATGATGGTGAACAGCGATGGTGCATTTCTACGGCTCCATCACCAAGTCCATCCTCATGTGATTCAGATTCTTCTGGCTGTTGTTTACTCTTTAACTCCTTTGTCAAACAATTTCTACTTAATTCAAACCAAATACATTTGTGTTTTTAAATGAACAGGTTTGAGAATAATGTAAACTTGTTGGTTTGCAGTCAGGCTTAAATGGATGGATTCACCATCATCCTCTCTCTCTCTCTCTTCATCACTTTCCTGTACTTGCTTTTCTCTCTCGCCCTCTCTGCTGCAACAATGATAGCAGCTCTAAACACTGTCTCTAATTCACCATCCACCATACGGCAGAAAAAAGAGAGGGTGGAAGAGGAGGGGAGGGCAGGCGGCGGGGAGAGAGAGGAAGAAGGAAAGGGAAGAAGGAAGATGGCAGGGATGGAGGAAGTGGAGTGAGAAAGACAGAGAGAAATAAAAAGGACAATAGAAAGCTAAAGCAGAAATGTGCAAGGGTGGTGAGTATCACCAGGAAGAGGAAGAAAGGAAGGAGGGATGAAGGAGTGAAGAGGGGACGAAATGATGGAGTGAAAGGTTGAATGAGTCATATTGGCAGCCGTCACCTTTCAGTCAGAGAATCTGTTTGGATTTATGAGGCGATTCACTGACATTCGTTTTGTCTAATGGATTCATCCGACAGAGACTCTGAAACCAGACACACAGCGAGCAGCACAGAGCACCTGCTGACATCCATTCACTCATTCATTCTTACATTCACTCACTTGTGTATGCATTACTTTACTAATTTATGTATTCATTCTTCTATTCACTCACTGCACTGATTTTGGTGAAACTGGATCATATTTTATGGAGAAAATGTTTTCTGCTTTTCCCTCTGATGTCCTCCGGCTGCTCCGCCTCAACTCTCTGTGATTTACAGAGTTTCCTGATGGACAGTGAAGTAAACTGCTGCCAACTGTAGCTGCTGCTAGCTAATGTTAGCACAGTTAGTTAGCCAGGCTGCCTGTGTTTGTACCACTGGTGTTTTGGACATAATGACAGAGGTGAAGAGACTGAAGAGGACGTTGACGGAGGAAGCTAAGAAGAGAAAAAGAGAGAGTGAGCGAACAAGAAGCCGCCGGATAAGAGTAAATCTGGGACTGACTTTTAGTGGTTGGTGTTGGTATATATTATATAACATACTGTATGTGTCCATTTACTGAGCTTTTTAGCTATAAATCATTTAAAAAATAACTACTTACTCTCTCTCTATTACATTTATTTTCATTCATTTAGAATTGAGATATTTTACGTGAGATCAGAAAATAATTCAGCCTGACCTTCATTTTCTTCACAAATGAACCAAACCAGAAATCTCAGCTGAGCTGAACTCACAGCAGCTACAGAAAAAAAACCCAACAACATCCAATTAATACAAATGCATCCCCCACACACACACATCTGAAGAGCAGCAACTAATATATGAATAACCAATTAGTGTCCAACACACCCAATGTAAATGAACTGAAACATTACACAGCAGCCACACAGGAGTGAAAAGCACAAACAAAATCAGTGTTTACTGTGTGGTTGTATGTGTGTATGTGTGTGTGTACACCCCACATCCTTCATGTAAGTCACTGTGACGACACCAACAAAGTCTGCAGAACAAAACATACTACAGACTCGGAGTGAGCAATTCAAGCTTCATTATTCATTTCATGCATACAACTTTGTGCATGTTTTATATATGTGTGTGTGTGTGTGTGTGTGTGTGTGTGTGTGTGTGTGTGATAACCACGAAGGGGAGGCTCCTCAAAGCTGTGGATGAAACGCCGACAGGCAGCGTGACCAAAGACGCTGCACGCCAAGCCGAGCCTGGCCGGACCAGATTACTGCTGTTAACGCTCAAACTCTGTGTGTGCATGATTACATTCAACTGTGTGTGTGTGTGTGTGTGTGTCACATGTCTTGTTTTCTTCCTTGTCGTCATTGTGACAGAGAATAATCATCTGGCAGTTTTTGTCTGTTCTGTTGGATTTTATGTTTACAATTTTAAAGTCTCTGCACTGAGTTGTTGTGTTATGGAGAGTCTTATTCATCAGTGGTCAGCTCAGTCAGTGGAGAGAACGTGCACAGGAGTCCTTACACTGATTTATCAATATATTTTCATAGCATGATACCGCCTCAATTTTGAAGAAGCTATCCTCTCTGGCTCGGCTATCAGAACTGTGCCACAACCGTCTCTACAAACTAAGAAATATGTTCACTCTTTAATGTTCCAACATTGTTATCTGACTCTGTAGAGGCTTTTACATTATGTACCTATCTGTTGTCTCGAGGGAGTGAGACAGCCCTATCCCCTGACCTCAGTTAACATTGTAATGATCAGAATGGCGCCTTGTCTGCTGTACTAAACAATATGAGATTCAACACCGTCCCTACAGGGACCTCAGGACTTATGAGGACCCTGTGTAACCTCATCTGTGGCATGATAGAATAGAAAATTCCTAACCCGTCTGCTTCAGATCCTTTTATTGGTTAATAAAGCTCTCAAGCTCTTGGTCTTGGTCCCACCTATTTATCAGATTTGATTTTAACCGAAAAACCCTTGAGAGCCCCCAGGTCTTTTGGCAGTGGTCTTTTAATTATCCCTGAAGTCAGAACAAAAAACCCACAGAGAGGCGTGCTTATATTACTGTGGACCACGTCCGTGGAACCGCCTCCCTTAAGACAGGAAGACATGAGACCAGAGGGGCAGCGTACTCAAAACTAATCTTTTAGCATGGCTTTTACTATTTCTTGATTCACACACTTTTTTTAGTTTAATTTTATAATTTATTTTTATATTTATACATTTTAATGTGTATTTTCTTAATATCATCCTTTTTTTAAATTTTTATTTTGTATTCATTGTAATTATTATGATTATTTGTTTAACCTGTCTGGTGTTTTGTCACTGTAAAATGATAAGGTGTGTGTGTTTCCTCAGTTTATATTTTTGTCTATGATGGGTGTGGGGGATTATTGTGTGTTATCTTTTGTTCGTTCGTATGAAAAGTGCTCTACAAATTAAGTCTGACTGAGTGATAGACCAATGTTACAGTTCATCATAAATCATCCATGGAAATGTATTTACTCTGGCTATAAATATATTACGCTGTGCAGTTATATTTATTTATTCATGTACGATCACCTCCTGCTGTGTTCTTTGTAAAATGTTAACTTTCTTTTTGTAGCAATTTTTATATTATTATTATTAATGTGTACAGTATATACAGTTCAGTATAATGCTACACACCATGTGTGTACTCAATAACCTATGTAATTATTTCTGAAATTATCCATCATGGATATCTGTATACTTATATATATAAGATATCTATAGTGTTTATAACTCTTATTTTTCCATTTCTAGTATGTGTTTGATTTTTTTTCTATTTCATTTATGACTTTTATTTTCTGTCTTGTGTTCTGTGATCTGCTGCAACAGGTGAAGTGAAGTTCCCCAGTCTGGATAAAATCGATCTTATCTTAAAGCTTAGTCCTGACTGTAGCATCGCAGGTTCGATTCCCGTCCTCAGCCCTTTGCTGCACATCGTCGCCCCTCCCCGTCTGTCTGAAGCTGTCCCCTAATGATAACAATCTAATAAAGGCTAAAAGGCCCAGAAAATAACAATAATAAAACGTGTTCAGTCTTCTTCTGTCGTGTTTTTACCTGTTGTTCCTGGCCAGCTGGCTGCAGTGCCTCCTGCTGGCCGGTGAGGGGTACTGTAGGGTGCTCAGTTTGATGGCCATCTGCTCCAGGGTGGCTCTCTGGGCTTCACACTGACTGGAGATCAGCTCAGCCTGGAAGACACAGAGCAGGACATGAGGCATCAATCACACGACATATTGCGACATATATGATCTTGAAAAGATAAATCCTCTTGACCGAGTCTGAAAATCAAACTGAGTTGTCACTTGGTAAAGACTCTAGAATGGTGCTGGACCTATACATGGCCGTTCTAGTCAATGTTTCAAACCTCCCCGGCCCCACCACTGTCCGGTTTAGAAGCATCCCATTCTCCTCCTCTATTTTTGATGGATGTTGCAATCAACCTGCATCACCCTGCACAGATTAACCAAATAAGAAACATTCCTGGTGGGTTTGAAGTCGCGTGGAGGATGGGTCAAAACAGCATGCACGGCTGGATTATGGGGTGACAAGTCCACATTTCAAAGTGGTTTTGGAACCAAGAGGGAACCTCTGTGGCTGTGAAGTGAAGTAGCAAAAACTGCAGTTCCTCAAACATCCACTTAAGCCGCCCATGTTAAAATGTCCAACTTCACAGGAGAGATTGTGCATAATAGGAAGCGTTGGTGTTTTGATTGACAGGTGGGTGTTGTTACAGGTGGATTGTTTGATTTGATTCAGGCAGCCTTAGCTCCACCCACGCTCTACCTCTTTGACTATTTTTAGATTAATCAGGGGCTAACAGAGGCATGACAGCCAAGATGGCAACGACCAGAGGCACCACACTGAGCTTCACAATGGCTTTTTGGAAACCTTTGGCTGACATCACGGACGCTACATTCAGGTTTTATACAGTCTATGTTTGGAAATTGTTGTGTACATTTTAGGAAGCGCCCCAACTTTCTTGCCAGGATAAGCAGAAACAAAGTAAAGTGACAAACAACCTTACTGTGACGTGTTAAACCCATCCAGCATTTGTCCTCTGAAAGTGAACAGAGGTTGTGTGTGTGTGTGTGTGTGTGTGTGTTGAAGCTGTGTCTGAGTGGGATCATGTTCCTCTGAGTGTGATTAGCTGTTTATTGCAGATGAATGAGATTCCTCTGTGCCATATTTTGACGGACGTGCCCTTTAAAGCCCCGTGAGCGGCCAACAAGCCACTAGAAACACTCCACGCTTATCCTGCGCTCTCATCTCGGGCCGACACACACACACTCATACATCCCTATGTACATGTATATGCATATAAAAGGTATATTCCACACAAACACACACACATCCCGCAAATTACCCATAAAACCACACACCTACATTTAGCATGAATCGCTTTCCTCTGGCACAAATTACCTCTCATGCACAAATGTTCCCATGAAGCCACACACACACACAAAAATAAACATATATTCACATTACGAGCATGACTCGCTGCTCTTTCTTACAAATTATCCTTCACACACACACGCACGCACACACACACACACCACAGCTCGTCGCACTCAGTATCCAGACACAATCATACAGAGGCACTCAGCGCGCCGCTCAGATGTAATTGCATACAAACTATATGGAGATGAGGCTTCAATTGAACCAATGAAGGCAGAGCGAGTGTGTACAAACAGCGACACACACACACACATATGACCGGCTGCTTTTTCCTCATTCGGTAACAATCTGAATAAAGTGTCGTTGCGTCGCGTTCGCCGTCCGATCTACTTAGCGGACTCGGCGGAAGGATCTGGAAAGGTCATCCAATCTGCGGAAGGCAGAGCCGCTCAATCAGAGAGCTAATAAACAAACAGGCGATACACAATCAACATCGCTGTCTGCACCTCTGTGTGTGTGTGTGTTTTGTTTGCGTGTGTGCTGCTATTACAGAAATGAAACTAACTGGAAGCTCTCAGAGAAATTTCTTCTCACTTTGTCTAAATGTCTCCCCACTTTCATTCATTACTTGACTCTCGGTTGCGTTTTGCAGGCTGTTTGCTGGCTGGTTAGTCGGTCAGCGAGTCAGTAAATCAGTCAAGTTGTTCATTAGCTGCTCAGATTGTTCTTTTCTTTGCTAATTTGCTCCTTCGTGCAGGTTTGAACTCCGCAGGATTACATTTAAAAAAAAAGAATCCTCTAATTCAGAACAAACGTCTCTGTTAAAAGTGGATTTAGTGGAAGGCAGAGTGACCTTTATGATCAGATGATTAATCACATGTGTGCTCAAAGAGGGACAGCCAATCAGACAGATGGGTTTAACCCTCGCCCCACTGTTCGTCCTTTAGGGAAATCGCTACTTTTTTTTCTGTCACGGCCACAGCTCTGCCTCTATTTCTTTCTCCTGCGTTTCCTGTTTGTCCATGTGATGTGTCGTGGGCGTGGTTTTGCAAATTTGCTTCCCTCTCATCATCACTTCCTGTTTGCTCACCTGACACTCACCTCATCACCTCTGCAGCATTTCTACTCGTAGGCTGTGGTCAAATAATCAAAAATCACCTCCTATTTCCTTTCATGAACACTCCTCAACCTTGATGGAAAAAGTCATGAAAGAAAATATGAAAAAGAATTTATAAAGACTTAGGAAAAGACAACATGGGTCTGTGGTGAAACTACAAAATTTAGAATATGGAGCACGGAAAGCTTCATCTTAGATTCTTCTCCCTGTCTTATGAAGGATATATAAACATAAAAAAATATGACTTCATTGTCACTGGCCACTTGTCACAAGCTTTAAACAAAAAACAAAAAACAGAATGAATGGGTTAGGGTTAGAGCAAAGGGGACGAGTGTCTGAGTACTGAGAAGCCACAGAAGAAGAACACGTCTGTCCAGATTCACACGCTCTCTCTGCCGTAGTCTGCATCACACTTTTTTATCAATTGATTTTTTTATGCTTTACGTCTGTGCTAAAGGAGATGACAAAGGAAGCACTGAAGCACCTTTCCTTACTTAGGGAATTCAAACAGATCTTTTGAATTTCACCGGGCTAAATTTGGTCGGTTCTCCATGCGGCTTCAGGTCCCACCAGGGGGACGTTCTCTACGTGGACTCTGTGACTTCCTGTCAGATCGATCTGTGTGCTGTTCGATGCGGGACCTGCAGAGCGAAGAGATGTTTCTGAAGTATGCCATGGAGCTTCTGAATCCCTAACATTGTCGATAATGGGTGCAATCGGCTCTACAAGCAGCGTCTCAGCTGTGCCTCGTGAAATTTAGTTTCATAGCTGCCATGTAAATACTTACAGGTCATTTCACTCAGTTGAAACCTACCTAAATAAAAAAAAGACGATTAGACCAGAAGGAATAATCTGCAGACACTCTTCAGTCGTCTTTAGGTTTAGGTTTGATCTTTGTGTAGATTATGCTATCTTCATTTTTCTTGTTAGTTGCCCGCTGACCCTTGTGCCATTCCAGCTGTTCACCATCGCTCCAAGGAAACTTTCTCAAACCTCGACTTATCCTCAATGTGTCCTAAATCCTCGCAATACTGCAACAGCTTCTCTTAATCTCATCCTGAAGTTAATTTAATCCGTGAAACCTTTCGTATTTCCATTTGCAGGCAACGAGAATTGCCAAAATTAAAACAATAAAAGAAGTTAAACTGAAGCATGAAGGAAGAAAACAATTACAACTGAACTAGAGAACCACATTTACAAGACAGACAATAAATTCCAGCTTCATTCCTGAGCCGAACTGAACATTTTAATTGCGCTTCATCTGGTAAACAAATGACACATTTTACGTCAGATAACAAACCATCACAACCTCTGCGACGACTCAAAGAAAAAATCATTTGTTGACATAACTTTGAAACCATGCGTGTAAATCTGTCATCGATACATGAACCTCAGTCCGTCAGCAGGAAGGTCAGTAACAGTCGGTTATTTATTCTGTTCATCTTTTCCGAAGCGAACGCAATCTTATGGTTGTAATTGGCTTTTTCATACCTAACAGCTGACTAAAGCCATAATGAAACACACACACACACACACACACACACACACACACACACACAGAGTGAAGCAATTTCTCCTGGATGCCTTGAGGAAAAATGAAACACAGTGTGTGTTTAAAACACACACACACACACACACACACACACAGATGAGTTGGGCTGCTTCCCAGTCTGAAGGATCTTCAAGGATTTCTGTCAGAAATTATTTCTCTTCAAACTAGACTCATGGCTCCATCTGTTTATGTGTGTGTGTGTGTGTGTGTGTGTGTGTGTGTGTGTGTGTGTGCCGGTCTCTCCAATGAACTGTAAAATGGATCAAACTGAATGTACATATTTCTGTGAGCTATCGTTGGTATGATGTTGATGCCACAGACGCATGAATCGACACACGTTCGTTAACACAGAGAGAACTCGTGTTTGAAACAATAAATGAAGTTCGAGGTTCAGGAACAGAGACCACGCCTTGAACTCATCCCATTTCCGCACCTAAAGAACTTAAGCACAACTTATCCGTTCACTTCCTCTTTGACTCAGTTTTCACATCCCTCCACCCCAAACCCCTTTTTTCATTTTCTTTTTCTCTCTGTCCGTTTCCCTTTTCTCTCCTTCTTTGCTTCAAACACATGAACCATGGGGGCTCTAATGCCGTACAGCGATAAAAATAAGACTCCCCCACTCAGAGTGTCAACTCCCTCCTGGTTCCTTCCAGTCTTCCCAACACTGGTCCATCTCGGAACTCCTCCATCCATCCTCTCATCCTTTACCCCACCATCCATCTACCCTCCAGTCC
The DNA here is from genome assembly GCF_000972845.2 of Larimichthys crocea. Lineage (NCBI taxonomy): Eukaryota > Metazoa > Chordata > Actinopteri > Sciaenidae > Larimichthys > Larimichthys crocea. Next base: position 466,049 of record NC_040015.1, on the reverse strand, counting down.
ATTTACCTACCCTTCATTGCTCAACCTTATCCCTTCATCCCTTACCCTTCTATCCAACTAACCTCACCTCTCCGTCCCTTAACCTCCATCCAACTACCCTTCATCCCTTGACCCTTCGTCTTTTTCCCACTGCCCAACTACCCTCATAACTTCGTCCTTTACCCTACTATCCAACTAACCCCCTCTCTTAGTTGCTTACTTTCCATCCAACTACCTTTCATCCCTTGACCCTCTGCTGATCCTGCCACACACACGTGCAGAGCACACATTCTTTGATTTATGGGATGAAAAAACATTAAATAACAAAGACAAAACAGCTGACTGGGACATTATGGACTCGACTGGTGTGGTAATTCACAGGGAGACTGCAGCTTTTGTCTATAAGCTGTCCACAAGTCTGGTTACAGGATGGCGCTGAACATGAGTACATAGAAAAACGGTTCCTGGTTTGAGTAACCATTTCTGGATTTTGGAACCACCACACTGATCTTCACAATGGCTCTTCACAAACCTGTGGGTGATGTCAGGGAGACTATGTCCATTTTGTCTCCAGTTTACGGTTGCTACATGCTCAGATCTGAAAAAAACAAACATTTTTAGATTTAAATAAAATATTTTGTCCATCAGTTCTCTCATAACTGGATTTATAATGTGTGTGTGTGTGTGTGTGTGATTAGAGCAGTCCAGTGTTTCCAGTGTTTCCAGCTGCTGATAGACACAAGAATCAATAAGAATCTGTCTCATTTGATAAATATATAGACGTCCCTTGACACACACACACACACACCCACACACCGCCAGTGTGTCTTTTCTGTAGTTCTGCTTGAGTGCACGTGTATACGTGTGTGCACGTGTGTTCGATGTGCTGAATCAAGCCGTTTTGAGGCTTTTTGTTTACATGTCAGGGCCAATTTACCCAGCATCCCTGGAAACCCTCACAAGCACATCTCCCTCGAGGTGTGTGTGTGTGTGTGCGTGCGTTTGTGTCTTCATTGCATGTTTTCATGTTTCAAAAATGTGTGTTTGTTTGCTGGCAAGCGTGCTGGTTGATTCGCTGCTGTGATCCCCAACGTGTGTGCATTTGTCCGAACGTGTTTCTGTTTGTGTGTCTACATGTATATGTGTGTGTGTGTGTGTGTGTGTGTGTGTGTGTGTGTGTGTATGTGTGTGTGTGTCTCCTGGGGTTTTCCTGGGGCTATAACTGCCAATCAAACAGCGGTGTTAGGACTGAGAGCTGAGCAGCAGCAGCAGCATATAGACACACTGCAGGATCTGAAACATGCCGTCTGCTCTTCGACACGATTCATTAAAAACAAACCGGCTAATAAGTCAATACACAAATCAATCGACCAATCAATCATGTCACAGAGTAACACTGTATTAGCATTAGATCCATAAACAGGGAGTGTAGTATGATCACACGTTATATATCTGTGGTGCAGACAATATTAGTCACCTCAGTTTTGCATCCTGTGAAGCAGCAGCGAGACAACATTTCGGGGCGACTGAGCGTCCAGCAGCGCCTGCAGTGTTGCCTTTGCGTCAGGGAAAGCTTAACGCCAGGCGTCATGTGAATGAGCTCTAAATGGCCAACAGCACCAATTGTTGCCACAAGTGTTGCTCAAAAACATCAAATTCTGCAGGTTTAGTCATCAACAGGTGGAGAGAACATTTGCGACAAAATGCATTGGTCAAGACCGATGTTGTCTCTGCACCTGATTGTCATGAACTGATCTAATTATGACTACATTACCTGTAGCTCCATGCCGAAGAGGCTATATGTCATCAGATTGTTGCATGTTTTGTAGTGTGGAAACATTTTTAACCTCTAGAAAACACCAGTGTGGTTTTCCATAGAGTGCATTCCGTTGTGCGGTGGTTAACTTGCATGTTGTTGCGTTGTGTTATTTGTCTGATTCACTCCAAGGTGGATCTTCCTCCTGTTTTCTCCAGTTAGGACAGGTTCAGACACTCAAAACAAGCTACATTACACACAGACACTGCTAAATGTCATGGAGATGGACCTACAGGGCAACTTAAAGGTCCAGTGTGTAGGATTTAGTGGCACCTATTCTCCTATACCTCATGACCTCATGTGTGTTGTCAGACATCCAACAAATTTTACCCCAATAAGTTGGAGAAAACATTACCCAACCAGTAAAAAGAGCCGATTCGCAAAACATCTGACCCACAACAATAACCTTTAATCAACAACCTGGACCTGACCCACAACACGCCAGCTTTACTGTCTCAGTCTGATGACATGAAATGTTTTTTTTTAAATACAGTGGTCCCTCGTTTATCGCGGGGGATACGTTCTAAAAATAACCCGCAATAAACGAAATCCGCGAAGTAAGTTTTACAATTATTATACATGTTTTAAGGCCGTAAAACCCCTAACCACACACTTTTATACACCTTTTTACACGCATTTTGTACAGTACTTCCTTAATCAGGACGCAGTGCGGTTCTCCCTTAGTCAATTCAGGACGCAGAACACAATGCGCGCTCATACTGTACAGTACGCTGTAAAAAAAAAAGCATGCAAAATTACACTGATAAAAATCCGCGAAACAGCGAGTCCGCGAAAAGTGAACCGCGATATAGCGAGGGACGACTGTATATGGAACAAGCATATTCTCTTCCGTCAGCATTTAGACCCTTATTGACCAATCAAAAGATGTTTTCTTACATCACGATAGATAGAAGGAGAAGAGCTTTGGGTAAATGACATTTTGAGTGTTAATTGAGATAGACGACGAGCTCTGTGATCTCTCTGAAACGAGTCAGACTGATGTCAGTGTCAGATGACCATTAACCTGGATTATATTTCAATCTAAAATAGAAAAAATAGATTTGATAAGGACAATGTGCTCTGTGGAAACATGTAGCACAGCCTTACTGTTGATAGTTTATTAACTGAGGTGGACATAAACAGGAGAGTCTTATCCATGCACACGTTATTACAAACATTTATCAAGTTCGCAATCCAGGTGAATCAATTTAAAATATTAACCAGTTCACTGATGACTGTTTCACAGATTTGTATTTCTGGTCTTGTTACAGCGTTTTAGGATTCATTTGCAAGCTACTTTCTGAGAAAAAAGTTTTCATCAGACAGCGACATTATGCTGTATGGCAGCAGAACTGTTAAGGTCTGATCCTGCAGCCAAAAGCACCCACAGGACGACAGTCGTGGGGAGATCTCGGCTAAATTGACAGACAAATTGTTCTGAACGTCTCTCTCTTTCTCAAACTACCTCCGAGAGACAAAGTAGAAAACATTTATACTAAAATGTGACTAACAATAATAGACATTTTCATCTGAAGTCAAAGACTAAGTCTACAATAGCTGCTTATCGATGTGCAGGATGGTAAGTTGGCTTTTAAAAACACGATAAAGGACAAACGTCATAAAACTGGTGGTGACATATTCGGGCCGAAAGAAAAGGTTTTAATCAGTGAGTCATCAAATCGGTTTGTCTTTTGAATACACATTTGACGTTAATTTCTTGGGACATCAATGTATGTGTGTGTGCGTGTGTGTGTGTGTGTCGCAGGTCAATACTGGAGGTGAGATATTCCAATAACAGGGTGTTTTTGTCTTGATAGAGCGGAGCAGTGGGTAATGATATAGGATCAATAATGGATATGAGATGGCTGCATCCAGCTGCCAGCAAGCACACATACACACACACACACACACACACACACACACACCTGTGCGTGTCGATACTGTAATACAGTTTGATTTGTGAAGCAGTTGAATGAATGCTCTGCTTTCATCTTTGAGGGCAGAATAAATAATCGCCAGCACTACAAGAAAACATACACACACACACACACACACACACACACACACACACACACACACACACATCCTCCCCTGCAAACCGCTTCAGTTTATGACAATCAGACCATAACAGATGTGAGCGTCTTGTCCGCAGGCTGGTTGTGTTGTCCAGATGTTTCCACTGAGGCTTTCATCTGAAACTAAAATCAACTAAACAAACCTCCAGCTCACCTTTCTAACCTCCTCCTCCCCCACTCCTCCATCCATTCCTCCATCCATCCATCCATCCATCCATCCATCCATCCATCCATCCATCCATCCATCGTTTTGTTCCAGAAAGCAAGAAAAGAAATGCATCAGAAACTGCAGCAGTGGTAAGAAGTTGAGAGGATGAATTTAAGAACAGCTGGACAGATAACTGCACACACAAACGTTTCTGTTGGCAGTTCAGTAGGGATGTAACGATATGGAAAATGTGATATCTCGATTATTGTGACCAAATTATCACGGTTAACAATATTATCACGATATTCTTAATTGCTGTACAAATTTCCAAAAACATATACATTGAAATAATTTCACGAAATCTTGTACAGTTGTCATGAACGGGGAAATTAGCTATAGAGACTAAAACAATTTTTTGTACCAGGCTGTAAACATGTTTATTTCTGCTGTGAAGTTGGACATTTGAACATGGGGACTTATGGAGACTGACTCACATTTTGGCACTTCCTGTGTTGGCTCTTTATGCCTAGACCTAATCAACCCAATGCATTCACCATCCTACAAAAAAACTTGGCTTGCAGAATGCTACTGATGCACATCAAAGTGAGGATAAGTACACATACGCCGTGACACCCACGAGACAGAACAAAGTAATCTGGCCACTTCTAGTTCTGTGTTTAGAATTACGCTTGTACAGTATTATTATGTACAGTATAAGCTTTGCTAATTTGGCCTATTAGCTAGTGAACTTAAGAAGGAGAGATTAAAACACAAAACATCTAAAGTGAAAAATCATTGAAATACTTACTTACTTACTTAAAATATATTTAGTGTACTTTGTAATACATAAAATGTCAAAGACATACAAGAGTCCAAATGTTTCATCAAGCAAAACTATAAAAGAAAAACAATGTCTTTTTGAAGCTTTAAGCTTCTCCCGACATCAATAATGTAGAACACGTTTTTAATTCACGCTCACCCACAGTTATGAAGCTCAGTGTGGTTGGAGATGAAGATATTTGGCAGGCGGCGGAGCCCGGCGCTGGGGGCAGGTGTTACAGCAGCAGCCATTAATACAGCTAATTAACATTAGCCACTATTCTAATTAACACGCAAACTAATTAGGAAATAATTAAGCAACATAAAAAAAATCAGATCTTAATGAAAAAGACTTAGAGATGAGGTCGAGGCGGACAGACAGGAACTCTGGGCCTCGTGGAGGGGGACAGCAGGGGATTGTTGGTGTTTAAGAAGGAGGAGCCACCACACTGAGCTTCACGACAACGCTTCAGAAACCTACGTCCAGGTGTTTTTTCAGTCTGCGGTTTAAACTTGAACCAGTTAGAATTCATTCAGAATTCAGAAACCCGGGCACCTCAACAGTCACTCTCTTTCTCTGCAAGAGACAATGTTTTGGTTGCTAACCTTTTTATTTCAAGAGTCAGCAGCAATTTAGCATCTTAAACACACCATTCCTGCCACACACACACACACACACACACACACACACACACACACACACACACGGGTCCCTGACACGTCTCTGCACGAAATTAGCTGATCTCCCAGCATGCTCTAGTGATGCAGACCTAAAACACTATTAAGAAAAAACGTCAACCAGCCCAAAGAGAGAGTGGAGCGAAAATGATGATCACCTGGAAAATCAATAACATCTCTCCAGTCTCTGCTCACACACACACGCACACACACACAGGACAATACAGTTTATTGGTTAAAACACAGCAGCACGCAGGTGTAAGTGTCTCTGATTGGCTCAGAGGTGCTGAATGACAGACAAGGTCAGGCTCACTTTATTCTATTCTATTGTCTTTCTATTTATCTAAACACACACTGAATCAAACATGTTGTATTGAAAGAGGAGATGGTTAAATGAACGTGAGAAAAATAAATGAAATGGTGAATGAAATAATTTAAGAAAAAAGGAGTGATCTGGTAAATGTGAGGCGAAGGAGCAAAGAGATGGAAGGGATAGAAAACATCTAAAGTCTCCAGCAGTGTGTTTAGTCATTTATTTAGTGTTTATCTTCTTCTCTGTTCATCTGAGTCTCTCTGAGTCGGTCTTTAAAAACCTCCCATCAGCGGTGAGTTGAATCGTGTCTGCAATTAATAGTATTGCCTCAGTTACAGCTAGCATAGCAGTTAGTGCAATCCTTTAAAAATCATAAATCAAGGCGGTAACATGTAATGCAAATCTCCCGTAGAGAAACTGTCATTTCAAGAGACAGCTAGTGATTAAATGGATTTGACTGTAATTTGTGTTTATGTATAAAAACTGTTAAAGGCTTTTCCATTTTGCTCATATGTATTTTTACGTTTACTCTTTTCATAAATGAATTATATCTAGTTCTGTAACACTAATTTATAGTTTTTCTTCACCTGGATTTAAAATCTGTTAATTATTTCTTGACATTTTTTAGGTTAGGTTTTTGTTATATGTATGAAGTTTCCTGGACTACCTTGATACTGAAGATGGTGAGTGACCTATGTAACTTTGGGCTCCGGGTCGTAAAGCTTTAAGTCACACACCACCAACTATATGACTTTAGTTGAGGCAGAGCAGCACCTCCAGCTGCTCCTCCTCAACTCTCTGTGATTTACAGAGTGAAGTAATCTGCTGCCAACTGTAGCTGCTGTTAGGTAATGTTAGTTTGTTAGCTTGTGAGCACAGAGCATTTACATCTAGAGCATGCTTGATGTTTGGCTATTGGCAGAGTTGTCGATTGGGGAGTTTTTGATCATAAGTAATGTAATCAGAACAAATACACGTGTACAGCTGTCCATATTTACCACAGTGGGAACTCTGAAACTAGGGGTGCTAAAATCTGACCTCATATTGGTTCAAGGGTTAATAAATGTATCATCTTCACCAGTGTCCTTATAAGTATTGGTACAGATGTGTGTTACAGCACCCCAAAAATTGGAAAAAGAAACAGTCTATTGTCAGCAAGATTCACACAGCTAAACATCTTTTCTGTTGTTTTCTCCTCCTTCTCATCCATCCCTCCATCATCCTCCATCCATCCCTCCATCAGGTAGAGTGACCTTGTATTTCATTTACTGATAATTACATGGATTTATTCCACAGAGAGGCTTTAATTAGAATGCTAGAAATATTGATTGCCTCTATCATCTCCCTCTCTCCTCCACTCATCCCTCCTCCACCTTATCCCTCCATCCTTTCATCCATCCATCCGTCCATCCTTCTGTCAGCCCCCAAATGTTTGAGAATCAGACAGAAACAGACGATTCAAACGCGGAGAGAAGGAGGAAGAAAAAGCTGGTGAGGAACAGAGTATTGCTCTGCTTGTCGGTGAACATGAATTTTATTATTAACATTGACTGTGATTGTGCTCTGAATGCAAACATATTGTTTGTTTTCACTTTCAAACATGTTTAATTAATGTTTATAAGTAAGAAAAAAGAGAAAATGATGTATTGAAGTAAAAGGCCCTGGAGAACAGTTGTCAAGGGAGAAAGACGATTTTTAGATTAAAGAGCAGTTTTATCAAACTAGTTAGCATATGTTAGCAACTACATTTGTATTTAAAACAATCATTCTTTAACGACCGATGTATTTAATCCACAAATATTTGTCATATTCCAAAAGTTAGCTGCTAATGTTTTAGCTACAGTTATACGAATACATTTCTTTTACATTAATAATTCATCAAATGTAATTTGAATGTGTAGCTTGTAGTGATAAAGTTCTGTGGTGTCTTTTAGCCTCTTTTAGATCATAGTTTTAGTATGTATATATATATACTGTATGAAACTAGTAGCTGAGTGCAGCATTTAGTGTCTAAAGAGTCAGATATTTCCTTTAGGAGGTGGTGGAAACCAAACACAGATCTAAAAGAGAGCTGGTTTCAGACTTATGATCATCAGGTAAACACAACCAAAACGCCAAATGAATTCTAATGACGATCAGAGTCTACTTCAATGTCAACTGCTAATGTTACCAAGCAGCTTAGCATTACCTGGATGTAAACAGGCTATAAATGTGTTTGCCAGCAGCTATGACACCAAAGCAGCTAGTGAGTATCCAGGTTTTAGAAACCACAGACTGGAAATTCCAAAGACTACACTGCTCATTAATTAGCAAGCTGACAATTAATTATATCTGGTGATCATCACAAAATGAATTGTGCGGATGGAAATGATTTGGTCTTGTATAGGGCAGAGAGGAAAAAAAAGAAAACAGAGGGAGAATTAACTGAACGTTGAGCTGAGCTAACAGGCCTGCTGACTGTATTTTCTGCAGGCCGAAGCAGAAAGACGTGGCCTTTTTTTTTTTTGATGTTTGATTAATTATTTTGGTGCCAATCCATTTCTGCTTCCCTCCATATTTAATTAAAATATCATTTTAAAACATAATTAAGTTTTTAATCTGACTGCGAGTGAGTCTCCAGCAAAGCAAAGAAGAGACTCCTTGTGCTCTCTTTTTCTTTGCTCTGTCTCACTCTATCGGCAAATTGGAAGCTGCCCATGGGCTCCGCAAAACACGCACACACAGACATTCCTACACTACCAACAGTGGACTGTCATATCACACCACAAACTGTGGACCTCTGTTTCTGGTCATTGTGAAAAACCTAAACAAAAATAAAACAGACATTTTACCTCCAGTGGAACTGTCTGTATACATCTTTCACTTTAACAGTGTTTAAGACTTTCTTTGTTTCTTTCAAAAATTGACAATTTAGCTTTAATATTTTACTATTATAATAAAAAAATGTTTTTTTTTTTGCAATACAAAAGTAACTTGGCTCCAGGTACTGGTATCAATGACTGCAGTATTTGCAACAAAATTGACTTTATTTAGTCTTTCATCATATGACATATTATTACACTGGTACACTAATTTTAAATTTCTCTCAAAGGAATTCATATTCTGTAGTCCTGTTGATATTTTTTATGATCTGTGAAAGTTGCATTTTAAAGTGGGTTACATTATTTATTAAAGGGGCCCTTTTTAGCTTGGCGGTCCCCTACTGGTCCCCTAATGTCTAACAATAGTAAAGTCCACTGTTGGATAGGATCGCAAGTACACACACACAGGTAAGCAGCAAACGTGGACTTGCTAGAGAGGAAGAAATGTTGTGATTTTTTCTTTGTAGTGTGTATATAATCTTCCTGACCTGGGCTGGACTGGAATTGTGTGTTTGTGTGTTTGTGTAAACACCCAGCATGCAGTCCGGCGGATGCTGATGGCCGAGCTAATTATGCATGAAATCAAATATGATTTAAAAAACAAATTCTTTCTATGCAACAGCTCAAACACAAACACAGACTCAGCAGGAGGGCGAGGCAGATGATGGTGATGATTTAGGGGTTTTTTTTACGTCCAGATCTATGAGTATTAGTGTGAGATGGGAGTGTAACACAGAAAGATGAGCTTCATGGATGCATGTTTCTGCTCTTGTTTTTAATAGAAACTGTGGTTGAAATCTGGATTTAATACAAACTGCGAGAGCAAAAACTTGAGACTCCTTCACTGATGCAGTGTCAGTAACAGACAAGTTCAAACCAAACAAACCAGGTGAGAATGAGTATGAGAGTATTTTTGTGGAGTCGCTGAAACTCTCCACAATCATGAATGTCAATATACTCAAATGTGTCTTGTTTATACAATTTCAGCATTTGAGAAATTGTTTAAAATTAATAAATACATGAACTTTTATCCTGTTGTACTCCTGAGAAAACATTGTCTGGCTACAAGCTTTGACTGTATCTGGGCAACCTCTCTTTATACAGTATTTTACCAATGTTGGACCCAAATGTTTAATCTCTTTACAATTCCTGGGCTTTATTCTTAATTGTTATATATTGATTAATTGATTGATGTATTTCCTTTTTTATACCAAACAATGTTGAATGATCTAACAAAAGTAATATCGTCAGTGTGAGTAGTTCTTACTATTTTTTATGTTTTGTTTTAATTTTTTTACTTGATTATCATTCTCATCCTAATTCATATTTTTACTAGAAGAGTGTGTCCAAATTTCACTTGAGTTGTCTTTGGTTAACTAATACGTTTTTCATTTTCCTTGTGTGAACAACATTACAGATAAAGATTATAGAAGTACAACTCTCTGGTGCATTTCATGCTGCTGTATACTTTTGCTCCACAACATTTCAGCAGGAAATATTGTGATCACCTTATAAAATATGATGAAATGTTAGAGATTATACAATATGTGAAGTAAAATGCCGTTTACACACTAAAGCACAAGTAATAATTATCAAAAATCTAATATGTACATTTTAAAAGTAATATTACTTTCGGTACATTCTGCTCATAAAAATAATTTTTACCTAAAGAGAAAAGCTGAAAATTACATCCAGCAACAATGATCACACAGGGTCCTGCATCACACCTGCACTGTGTGTGTGATGATCTTTTTTATATAAAAAATCATTTTGATCTGATGGTGATATATTATTTCTCCTTTTAAGGTGTCATATCAGAGGTAAGACTTCTGATTTCTCTGAAAAACAAACAAACAAAAAAAGCACCTCACGCCTGGGTGAGTTCAGATCATTAAAAATGCAGTGGACTCATCCAGAATCAAATTACGTTGAGCCTATTCAAAGGCCTCTCATATCCATCACTGTGCACCATGTGGTCTCCAAAACAAGCAAATTAGATGTGGCGTTTATTTACATGGCGGGTGGCGGAGGGGAATTAAGATTTTGGGGGGGGTACATTACAGGTAATTAAGTCCACATTCTGCCTAATTATCAGCTATTAGATGTAATTTGATGGTGAGCATCTGTAAATGAATGTATGATGTGACAAAGAGAGGACAGCGAGTATATGGTCATCCAGTTTATTTGCTCTACTTCCCTCTCAAAATCCTCTTCTTCCACCTCTACCTCCTCCTCCTGCCTGGATTTTCTCGCTCTGTTCAAGGACACCATTCCAGTTATTTTTAATATCAAAGATAGAACATAAATCAAAACTAACGCGTGACACTGCGGCTTCTCAACCTCCACTGACTGATACAGAGAGAGATGGTGGAGAGAGGGAGATGCAGAGAGGGAAAACAGAGAAGAACAAGAAGAAGAAGAAGAAGAGAAGCTAAAGATTAAGGAAAGGATAAGAGAGAGGAAGGATAGAAATGTAGAAAGATGGTAAGGAAAATGGGGTGAGGAAACTGCAGATACTTATGAGCTAATTTCTTCTCTAATTATCTCAAAACAAGTTAAATAAATCTGTTGGTGCAGCAAAATTATTTCAACATTTTTCTAAAACAAATCTAAAACTTGTTTCAGGAACTTCTCAGAAAAAGACTGAATGAATACAGAGGAGAGCATTTAAGGTGGGAGAGCATTTAACTCGATTAAAGAAAAATTACACCTTATTATAAAAAAATATTTATTTAGTTTGGAAACTGGCTGAAATGATCTGATTGATTTTTACTTGTTTTGAAAAAGGGGGACTTTTAGGAACCATAACAACTTAGATGAAAGAAAGAAAGAAAGAAAGAAAGAAAAAGGAAAGAGCGAGCCTCTGTCTTACAGAAATGCTTTACGGCTTTTGGCATCTGCCACAATGTGCCACCATCGCCCCCGAGGGTCTTCTTCTTTGGATTATTATGGTTGCCACAGTGACAATGCCACACACCAGCTCCAGGGGGAATAAAAAATAAAAAATAAAATAAGCAGACCCAAATTAGCAGGGGAGGCCGTTAGCTCGCTCCTCAGCTGGGAACAGATTCTGATCTTTTTACAGCCTCGTTAGCTGGGATGGAAACCCAGTGCGACCAGTAAGATTGCCTGGCTGGAATTACCAGCTGCTGTAACAACACCTGGGAGAGCGTTCGTCACCGAGACAGCGACTTCCCCATGATCTCGATGAAGAACGTCCTCAAGGGTCAGATGAATTTCATTGGACAATTCCAAACACATTTGGGCAATACTGTAAAATCTGGGTTTTATATTGGGAACGCCATGTCTGATACATACCTCAAAGAGATGTTCGAAAGGTTCTGTGAGACCAAGAAAGTCTTTAAAAGGGGTTTATCTCCACTGATGATGTTTTTGGCAATAAGATGAATTTGGCAAACTAGTGTTTTATTTAGTTGTTAACCAATGATTGCTTTCGATTAAACTGTCAGTGATTGTTTTATTGAGAATATAGAATATGAAATATGTCCCTCCCTATTACTCAGAGTATTTTTTGTCCACATCTTTTATTGTTGTCATTGTTAGCGGTTTCAAAATGATACCAGACATTGGTATCCACAATTAACATCTAGGCGAGAACACAGAAAAATCCAAATGAATGAAATTAAGATTTCAGATCAGACTTATAGCTTGCAAACACTGATTATCTTTATCGAGAATTTCTGTTTTTGCAAGACATAAACATTACTAAACATGGCAACACATTGGGAGTCTTATATATTGGTTATGTTCAGAGATGTTAGAAAAGTTTGTTGGAAGTACATATGTTAGAAAAAACAGCAGTGGAACCATAATTGCTGTTGTTTGTTCTTACTGCCTCTACCAAACACTTCTTGTAGACACATAATTCTAAGATCCTACCAACCAATCCTCGAGGTAATCATCATGTTTTCATTTATTTGCTAGTCATTTATTTATTTGCATGTCCCAACATAGACAGATTTCTTTGCTGTCAGTAGGTGGAGCTGGACTGGACAAATCCTCAGTAACTTGACAAAAACATCACTTTATAAACCGTGAAACAGAACCCCCAAGCAGCTGGAGAAGAGGTGCCAATGCCTAAATGGGCTCATTTAACTGGGGAGATTCTCAAAGGATCTGCCAAAACCAAGTCATTTTACAATGGCCTTGCTTCCTAAGGAGCACTCAGCTTTGCAGTTAAAATTTAATCTGTACCTTACAGACACTTTGTTGGTAAAGTTTATCTCCTATATACAGTACTACTTGTATAAAATGATATAATTCTTATTATATATAGTCGTCTATATCTCTTATTGTATATTTTTGTCTCTTGTCTCAGTACTCTTCTACCAAATTTTTTGCAAATTAGTAAAAGGTATGTAATCTGACAAGTTTATACCTCTTCAAAATGATCACAGTCGAAGGTGTGGCAAATCTGCCTACATAAACCAGATTTCCATCAAAATGTAGCGCAAATTTTAAGACTTTAGAATATCGGCAAAAGAAAATGCAAATTTCTACATGTTTCCATCCACTGCTGCTTTGCAAATGTTAAGCGTTGGATCATCAAGATAAGCAGTAGATGTTGCTCACTCTCCAGTCAGGTGTTATTAAATCATTGTAGAAGAAGAGGGTTTAAGTCACATGCCTCATGATTTATTCGCTGAATATCTGCATTTCAAAATCAGACGCAGCGTGCTGAAAAGGATTCTTTTGGGCGATCTAAGAATCTCCTCATCTGAAGGACGCCAAAGCCGTCAGTTTATTGAAGGATCCTAAGAACCAGAGTCAAACTCTTTGTCAACAAATTTGGTTAAATCAGCCTCTGATTCTGAAAAGAAACAACATCATGAGGCGAGCATACAGCAAGCAGAGAGTGATTATTGTACCCGAACGGGCTGAGTGTTTCAGTTCTGTCAGTTTCACTGAGAGTCAGGCTGTCAGATGGCAGGAGAGTCGACCAAGGGCACTATTTGATATTTAATATTTAATACGCTCACCTAATCATGCTCAGACCTGGTCTGTGTGTGTGTGAAACAGAGTGGGTGTTGTCTCTCTGTCAGTCTGCATTTTTTGGTTTGTCTGCAGCTCATTTAATGATTTCACATACAAGTGATTTATCATAATATTTCCAAGACAATCTTCTATTATTCTTCGCCTTCATCTTGTGCTCTTTCCCTCCCTCCCTCTCTAACACACACACACACACAGACACACACACACACACACACACACACACGCGCACACACACACACTTTTCTTTCAGTTTCTCTCTCTGCAGTAGCATCATCTAACTCCTCGGTCAAAGCGGAATAATTGTCAATGAATATTTAACAAGGTTTCAGATGGAGGGATAGACATCATCCTCTCTCTCTCTCTCTCACACACACACACACTCTCTCCGTTCTCTGTGATCCAGGCAGAGGTTAGCGATACGGCGTGGCCAGTGGTGCGTACAGCAGCCAGTGGATTAACGGAGGGGAGATGATGAAGTGCAGAATAAATACTAAATAAACACCCTCTGCTTTCGCTTCACATACAGTAACACCACCCGGCGCTGGCGGCCATTTCTCATCGGCCATTTTGTGTCCTTCTCGACAACCCCCACCCCGCCCCTACTTCACTGGATTGGACTCGTTTTACCTGAGGAGGTCATGAAATTGTAATTAACCACCAGCGGCATTTGTAATTTTTAATCCAGTGTTGATCTGCCGGAGTGTGGAAAGTTTAAAATATTCAGGGTGGTCTGGTGGGGAGAGTCTGAATGTGTCAAAGAGGTTGCAGGTTTAACCGCCACATCTAGCAGTGAGGTCCTGCTAAGGTGTCCATGAGCAAGAGACTGAATGTGTGGAACAAAGAGAAAGCTCCAGAAACAAAGAACACAGCAGTCATGTTGTACCTGTGACGGTTCCCTGAGCAATTTGAGTGTTTCCTTTGCCCAGCTGAAACACCTGGGAGTTAGGGAGAGTATAAAGCTCCACCCATTAACTTCTCTCTGGCAGGCTCCACCCACCTCGCCAGGCTGCTTCATGGTTTTTTAAATTTCTTTCTTTTCATGGCACACAACACCGCGCATCTACACATTATCCCTCATGGATACATGCACCTTCACCACTGATTGACTGATTAACACACCCCATTGTTTCTTTGGTTTGTGTTTGGTAAAAGTTGTTTGTGTTGTTGAGTTCTTTACAATAAATTACTTTAATTTTAGCCTTCAACCCGTGTCTCCCTTTGTGTTTGTCATGGCTCTAGAGCCGGGTCATGACATACCTCTCCTGAAATGTCCATGAACCTAACAATTAATTAATAATAATGATAACCTAACATGATAATCTGATGTATTATAATGCTAAAAAGTTTTGATGGCTAATTAGCAAATATACACATTCAGCAGACACAGAACAACATGATCCTTGCATTCATGTTTGTGTCCAATACTGTCTTTTATCTCTGTTTTTGGTCTCCACCTCCTCCTGAATGCAATAGCTGCATCTTTAATCGCTGAATGCTCGTTTTAGCTCACCGTGTCTGTCTACAGTTTGCTGCTGAGCAGTGTGTGAACACTGGGTTTATGGGAAATGTGCCAGAAACCAAAAAAAAAAAAGCCAAAAGAGGCTAAAAAGCTAATTACCTGTGGGTTTATCACCACGAACAAAAGTGGTTTTTGGGGCCTTTTTAAGCTTTATTTGATAGAAACAGCTGAAGAGTGACAGGAATGTGGGGAGAGAGAGACTGCTCTATCAACTGAGCTAAACGCCGCACCCAAAAGCATTAATTAAAGGATGCTTTAATGCTAGCTCTGATTTGACTATGTTTTGGATTGTTCTTCAACTGTGCTGTTGCACATTTAATAATAAAATACAGAAATTTTAAGGGGGTTGTTTTTTTTCTTTAGGAATTAATAGAATGCAGAATTTCATTAGGACTTTTAAAGGTAGAAACAATAGGAATAGTAACAATAGTGGCTACAAAATGTACAAAAAAGTCTATCTGGAACCAGTCTTTAGTTGGTCTGCTCTGTAGAAACATGATGACTCTGTGGAAGAAGACCTGTGGCGTCTGTAGGCTCATTCTCAGGTAACAAATACATAACAATAATTATTTCAGGTGTCAGAACCCACTGACCCACTGGACCTTTAACTAGTTTTGTTAGTTTTAGTCAATAAAATACAGAAATGTACTGCTGTGTCTCCATTTAGATACTTCCATTAATACACTTCTTTGCAGTACACTATACACTATGTAGTGAAATAATTTCAAATGACGATCAACATTTCACTGCTTTTTCTGACTGCAATCGTTCCAACATTTCACTGCCAAAATATTAATATAAAACATATGTACAACTTGTATATCAAGGTATTCAATGAGGCCACTTCACCTCCAGCAGCTGCCATTTTCACAATGCCGGTGGTACACTGCATTTAATTCACAGTGTGAATGAACTTGTGTACTCAAAATAGCAAGTCTAAGTATGGAAATACGAGAACTGAGACACAGAGTTCATTTTCCTCAGAGAAATTTTACTCTCATTTTTAATGCTTTTGGAAAAGACAGCAACAAATAATGACAGATGCTTTTTGATGGCATTTTATTATCACTGGATGTTTATATTTCTTCTGTTTTGGGGATAAAACCTGATAAATTAAAGATTTTTTTCTTCCTGGAAAAACAAAACCAAAACATACAAATCCCCAATAATCAAGTCACAGTATCGACCTCATTTATCGGTCAAACCTTAATAAATACAGAGCTTCATTTCTAAACACCTTCCTGAATGTTCCCTCTCCCCCTCTTTCTCTTCCTCTCTCTCTCTCCCCCTCTCTTCATCCTCTCTCTCTCATTGTAATCAGCAGCCCTTACAGCCAATCTGCTGGCCATAAAACTGTCGGCAGCCCGATGATGTACGGCGCGCAGAATTACCTTATCTGCCTCTGATTTACTGTGCCTCACAGGTAGAGAGACAAAAACAGCCTCCACACCTCCGTCACATCCATCTATCCATCCCTCCATCCCCTCATACATCCTATCCACTCCTCAACCTTGCTTTTTTATCACTCTTCTATCAAATCCCCCCTTGCCTTTCTCTCATCTATTGTTCTTGTATTATCTTTTCCTCTGTACCTCCTCCGCTCCACATCTTTGTCCTTTTTTCACGATTAAACTTTATTCTGTCCGTCTCTTCTCACTCCTTCTTCCTCTTGTTGTTTTCATCCTTTAAAACATCTTTCCATCTTTTCATCTCTCTCTCTAATCCATGTTTGCTTCATCCTTCTTATCACCTGCTTCTATCCATCTCTCAGTCCACATATCATCCCTCCGTCCTTCTCTTCTTCCTCTAAACTTTTAGCTCCTCTTTTTTTAATTCTTATCATCTCTCCATCCTTTACCACCACCTCCTCAGGTCCTCTTCTCTCTTTCATTCATCCCTCTTTCAGCGCCTGCATCCATTCTGCCCTCTTTTTTTCTCACCAGTCACCTCCTTCATATCTTTCCCTTCTCAAATCATGCCATTTTTTACTCTCTCCTCCTCTGCTCCATCTTTTTTTTCTTCCATCACTTCTGTCCATCCCTCTCTCGTTCAGTCTCCCACCATCTCTCCCCTCTTAACTTTGCTCCACCCTTTCTTCCTTCATTTTTCTCTGTCATCTTATTACTTATGTCTGTGTTTGTCCTCCCATCTGTCCATCCTTCCTTCCATTCATCCCGTTTTTCATTTTTCATCCCTTCTTTCTCTCAACAATCCATCCCATCTCGCCTCATCCTGCTTTCTCATATTCCTCCCTCGCTGCTCTCCGCTCCTTTCCTCCATCCATTATCCCATCCATTACTTTTCTTCCTCTTCACTCTCATCATCTTTTCAGTAAAAGAGAAACATCTGACTTTCTGTTGAACTCCTCGCCAAAGAAAGGAAGCAAGAAGAGGAGCAGAGGAGAAGAAGTTTTCAGGCAGGAGTCAGTCGGGACGTAGAGGAATAAAGTGCATAAACACTGTTTCTACAGTATACGATGGTGTAAAATCACTGGTTCTCAAACTATGGTACGTGTACCATGGGTGGTACACAAGCTCCCTCTAGTGGTATGCGGAGGAGTAGTATGAAAATTTGAACTAAATCTAGAATGACGTGAGATCGCTGAAACTGAAAATAAGTTGTATTTCTTGTAATATTAGTGCTGATGCAGGTAGCGTGCATACATCCATGCTTAGCTACGAGCTAAAATGTGACATAGGATAGTAGGCGGAGGTAAAATGAACGGTTCAAACGTGCTGCAGTCGTTAAGATTGTGCGGATCAGGAGTACGCTGTTACACCAAATCAGCTCCGGTTCTTGAACCGGTTCAGCCAACAATGAATCGTCTCATCAGGAATAAACCTCCTGTGTGAACTGTCTGTAGCTGAACAAGGTCGAGCCACACTGCTGTGTTTTAACATCCGTCATGACAGAGAGCCCAATGTCTTCTGCAAAGTCACAACTGCAGCACCTTTGGTGCTTTAAGGAACATTTTTATGTTTAATAATCTCTTTTTCCCTTTTGCTTAACTAATGCTGCAGTATGCCAAACATACTGAAGTTCTAAAGTCATTTACCCAAAATTAAATATTTGAATTCAATCTATTATATCAATTATGGCATCACCATGAAAAACCACTTGAAGTTATAACTGTTGTAACTGTGTACACACACACACACACACACACGCTCACACTGTTCATTCCGATTCATTATTTGTTCAGACAAAAAAAAAAATCAACTCAAGAAACAACCAGAAGACAAAGAATCAAAGTTGAATAACAAGAAAACACACACACACACACACACACACACACACACACACGGACACACACATAAACTCAGCATCACATGCTTTGGTAGTAATTACAGCCTACAGTCGTCCGTTTTTTTTATTTTTTATTTAAGAACAAGACGAAGAATATTTGATCAGAAACTAAGAGAGAGTTTGTGTGTGTGTGTGTGTGTGTGTGTGTGTGTGTGTGTGTAGTTTAAGTGTTTGTTTGCACAGTAAGTGTGTACACCTCGATGTACGAATACAAATGAGTGTAATGATATCAAAATGTGGTTTTGATTGTGTGGCTTAAAGAGCAGAGAGGGGGGAGGGGGCTGTATTTAAGTCACCAGGGGGACAGTGTGTGTGCGTGTATGTGTACGCAAAAGAGTGTGTATGTCTATGTGTGTGTTTATTTCAGTGTTTATTCTTTGTGTCCTGGCATTGATTTATCCATTTGTATTCATGTGTAAGTCCATATGTCAAGTGAAGTGTGTGCATGTGTGCATGTTGTGAACGTGTGTGTTTTTTTTCTGTCAGAGCAGAAGTCCTTCACCAGCCTTCCTTAATGAAAAATAAATAGCATCCGCTGTTTCAGAACATCTTTTCCATCAGCTGGAAAACAGAAAGAAAAAAAAAACAAAGAAGAAAACAAAAATCTGATCATCAGAGATGAAATCATCTTCCTCCAGTCTAAAAACACATCGTATTACTGTGCTCTTATTTTGAAATAAAATCCTTTGTTTTATTTTGAATAAAAACGCATTCTCTCTTCTGCTTCCTGTTTGATACAGTCTATGAGTGATCTATGGCCAGGCCTCACTGATTACTGTACAAAAGCACAACTTTATAACTTTATTCAGTGATTTTGGTCAAACTGGATCAGATTTTTTTCACAATATATTTGCTGTTTTCCCTCTGATGTCCTCCAGCTGCTCAGCTTCAACTCTCTGTGATTCACACAGTTTCCTGATGGACAAATAAGTCGCTAACCCGTAAATTGACTGCTACTAACTGAATCTGCTGTTAGACACTTTCACACGTAAACAGAACTTAGCTTCCTGTTTCATGGGGACATGTGGAGCTCTACTTTATACAAGAGAAAAGAATGTTTCATGGTGCTACTGTTTTTCAAGTGTAGGGCTAATATACAATAATGAAAAACATCACTTTTTATTTCAAAAGGAGGGCTGCAGGTGATGGATGTCTGAAGGAAAACACTTGGTTTTAGAGTACACCATTTCTTTTTAAGACTTTATTCTGCAGAAATCGATATATTTTCAGTCACAGTTGTACAAATTCAAACTTAGTTTACCGCTGAGAGTCACCCAGCTTGATTTATTAAATCATAGAAGTAATGAAACTACATGTGGATGGACGGACTTTTACAGCAGAACATACGCACCAATCCAAGTTTCACCTCTGCAAAGAAAGCTGGAGGAGAAACACCCAAACTTTTATCCAGCAGTCAGTCAGAGCGTCGAGCTAAAGGAAGCAAACTCATTTCCTGCCTCTCGAGGCGTCTGCTCGTTAACCGACCGCTCTGCTGCCGTCGCCGCCACTTTCCTACAACTTCCATCAAACTCTAACTACTTCTCCTAATAATCACCGCCGCCATATCCGTGTTTAACAAGGTAATATGACACAAACCCTCTGTGGCTTCAAAAAAAGAAAAGAAAAACACCCACTTTAAATATTCACTTTTACCATCCGCGTAATTAAATATTTGAAAAATATCAGGAATGGAAAATTAAAACAGAAAAAGCCCGCCGCCACCACTATCAATTTATTCCCTCTCTCAGAGTGCATTAGAAACGTCAGATTGCCGTTGGCAAAGACACAGAAAGAGCTCTGTGCTTTTTTTTTTTTTTTAAACTCACTTTATAAATTACATTTTGGAGTGCTTTGGCATGCTAATACCTGCTGCCACGGAGAGCAGACAGCGTTAATTATTTCTTATTGGGATCGGCGGCGATTATTTGCATATTTCATTTAGCTGTTATAGATGTTGCAGGTGGGAGGGAGGAGAGCAGGGCGTGTGAGACAGTTTTCACTTTGTGTCTCTGTAACTTTTGGATGATGTAAAAAAAAAAAAAAAAGATGGATTCATTGACCGCATGTGTTTAGAGGAGCCATCATTCAGGCTGATTTCAGTCGTTTCAGTGAGCTGGATGCAGATTATTGGCAATAATTAACGACATCAGTGTTGAATATCGCACAGGCTCTGATGCAAAAAAGGTCAGAAAACTGTTTTAAGAACCTCAATGTGCTTAAACGTCAATTAAAACATCATTTATACCCAACTAGCTTCGCAAGCCAATTGAATGAACAACAGAAAGTCAAACTTTTTAAGAGCTTAATGGAAAAAGCGATGTATCATTTACACAACTCGGTTTCGTTCTGAACACACGTCAACCCTGAAGCTGGAGCGGACACGACGTCGGTGTAGAAGTGAGTTTTAGGCTTTTTAAAAAGTGTTTGGACAGTTGAGTTGACTCTGAATCAGCTTTGATTGAAACCAGCAGAGCAGAAAGTTGAACTTGACAAAATTTTATCTGCTCAGAATAATTTCATCATTGTAACATCTATCTCAAAATGGAACATATTTAACTTAAAAACACGAGACTCTTATAATATTAGCCTGACTCCTGTTTAATATTTGTTCTCCATCACAGACTTAATTTAATCCAAGTATGAATTTTAACACTTCTAAAATTAAATATCTTAAACTGTCTGAGTAACAAAATGTACAAAACGGACGAACAGCTGCACTACCATACTTTTATTATAGGCACACATCACATGTATATATACATATATGTATGTGTGTGTGTGTATATATATATATATATATATATATTGTGAAACGCCAGAAGAGACAGAAACAAAACAAAATTTGAACCGTCTTTTTGTCTTTTTGTCTTTTTGTCTTTTCAATCACCAAATCTGGTTTGGTTGAAATAAACCCTTAATTTACAGTTTCAGAAAACGGCAGCAACATAATTTGCAAAAGTCTAAGTATCTCCACTTTAAAGTTTCACCAACGCCGGTTTTGTCAAAACAAATACAATGTAATGTGATGTGAGAACATTCAACAACATAGCTAACTCCATGGCCGTCAATGTAAGATTGTTATTCTGTCTGATAGAAAGGATCCTTACAGAGAAAGACCTCATTGTTAAAGGGTAAGATCCTTTATGTCTAACTTGAATCATTGCTTTCACTCATTACCAGATTCCATTGACAAAAACATTTTACTGCATAGATTATTGAAACATTATAATATTGAATCATGTGCACGTATGCAAGCACAGAAGCTCGGATTACAACATGCACACGAGGATTGTGACATCATCCTCTGCTCAGCATGCGACTCCACTCCATCTTTACTTAGCAAACCGTTGTTTGCTGCTTTATAAATGTTACTCAATCTTGTCCATTAAAAGCTTTTTGTGATAGTTGTAATGCTTTAAATCATCTTCACTGGCACCAAACCACTGAATGTTTTTGTTATTCATCTTAAGGTTTCCAAACATGCGGGACTGCGGTCAACTTCAAGTTGAATTACAGTTTCATAAAATGATAAATGATGCATATCTTGATTTGTTTATGTGATGTAATGATGGAGCCAAAAAGCTCTCTTTGATTTGAGTGTTGCATTCGATGATTGATTTGTTTGTTTTTTTTATAACTTAAGGGCTCTTATGGAGACATTTATAACAGAGTTCAATATGTTAAATATCTTAAAATTGTGTGCATATATTCCTGATCCTGCAAACTTTCATCTTTTGATTCATTTTAAAGAAGTAACCTACAGTGTTGGTGTGAAACTAACTGCTGCTGTGTAACATAAAAACCCTCCAGCTGCAAACACTTTCAAATGACCTGGAAATGCAGCTTTGCAGATCTTAAACCAGGGATTAACACCAACACTGAGATTTTTTTTTTTTTTTTAACACAAATTATCTTGATAGAGTGTCGCTGTGTGGTTAAACTAACTCCTCAAACTTCTCAACTTTAATCTTAATTTATGTAAAGTGCCGTGTGGTGGAGCTCCGGGAGCGGGACGAGCCGTCTGATTGGCTCTATCAGGTATCAGGCAGGAGTCCAACACTCGGTAATTTGATTTAAAAAGCTCGTAATAACCTGAGGTCAATATTTAAATCACTCAGAGGGGGAGAAGAGCCACTCTGCATGTTCAGGACGCTTCAACACTCAGAGTTGGATCTCTATCACATTCACTCTCTTCCTTCCTTCCTTTTGCTCATCTTATCCTTGAATTTCTCCTGTGCTCGTGACATAGCTCCTTTCCTTCTCTTTGACCAGAAAACAGTGTTCTCTGTTCTCTTTGAGCCTCTGTAAACCTCATTGTGATAATAAAAATGTCCATGAAAGTCCCACTGAGGTTCAACTAGTCCATAATTTATATGTATTATTATATGAGGGACTGTATTGTAACTTTTAAGTAACCTAACAAAGAAACTAAAAAGACAAACTGTTGTGAAAAGTCTCTTTTGTGGTGTGTTTAATGATGCTCCAAGATTATAGACTCGGCTGTCTGACAAAAATATGAAATATAAAATCTTGTCCTAAAATTATTTAGATGAGTCAATTAATCTGTTAATAAAATTCAATATTCAACAATTGTGATTCATTCATTCAATGTCATTATATTTGATTAGATTTTTTAGTTTCAAAGTTTAGTTCAGTTTTTAGTTTATTTTGCTATATATGTCAAAATTGCTCCAATTAGCTGCTTGTCTCTGTTGTGTGTAAACAATATGTTCAGTTGTTGGACTGTTGGATAAAACAAAACATTTGAAGTTTTTCTGACATTTTAGGGACTGGATGATTCATTTAAAACATGTATTTGACAGATGAATTTACAGCTATTTACTGGTTGCAGCTCCCAAAAAAAAACAAAACAAGTAATGACACTTGGACACATTTAATAAATTAAAATTCTGAAATTTCAAACCCTGTCTCTTGGAAATGTTATCAGCATAACAAGGGAACATATAAACATCCAGTCAAGAAAGAAACATGGAGGTGGTGACATTAGACAGAACATGTTCACTTTACTAACATTTTAGTGAAACCGTTACTTAATCTTAAAATGGCTGAAAAACAACAAATTGCTGGTCTTAATAATTCTGAGGAAATCTTTGTTTTGTTTTGTTTGAATTATGATATTTTACCTTTTTTTGACATGTTTTGTTTGGCAGCCGCAGATGTCAGCCGTTTTAATTTTCTTTTTTATGATTTTTGTTTTTTTACAGTGTACCTCCTCTCTCTTTCTCCCCTCCCCCATCCTCTCTGCTCCCCCCCCCCCTCCTCCCTCCTCCTCTGTGTGGTCTGTAGGGTGAAATAGAGGCCTGAGGCCAACAAGCTGTCTCCACTAGCTACACTGATAAGACACATACACACACAGAGTCAGAGTCACCATACAAGTGCCAACAGTCTCACACACACACACACACACACAGTAAATGTTATTTAAGTCTGTGATTGTATTTAAGTGCCACCTGGGAGGTCACTTTCTTTCTACATATAATACACACAAATACACAAACACACAAATATTACATGTCTGTGCTCTCCAGAGACACACACACTGAATGTTCATGTGTTCTTTGTGTGTTGATGTATGTGTGTTCAGGTGTGAATATGTGTGTGAGTGTGTGTGCGTGCTGAGGGCTGTTTGGTTCAGCTCTCTAACAGGATTTGTGTCCCCCGTGTCCAAAGGAACATGGTCTAATCTCGACCCATCACCTCTCTTCCACCTCACCCTGCATGACACGCCCCAACCTCTTCCCCAGGGGAAATTGGTACGTTCCACTTGCAGACTCTTGGAAAAGGAAAATTATATATATGTGAAATATACAGTGAGACTTCCTTAGTGTTGTACAGTATGTGTGATCTGTTCTGAAACATGAAATTATATCCATGATTTATATATGTGGATCTTCGTCTCATCCTCCCTACCCCGTGTTCAAATGTCCAACTTCACAGCAGAAATAAACATGTTTACAGCCTGGTACAAAAAACAGTTTTCTATAGCTAATTTCCCTGTTCATGACACCTGTACTGAGGGTGAACTCACCTGTTTTATTATCTTAATTTTTTTATTATATTTGCACTTGCTTCTACATGAACGTCCACCTTCCAGTGAACGCGGCTGGACCTGGGACAGAAAACGTTCCCAGTAACCAGCGGTGGCAGTTTGGCAGAAACATATAGCAGCCTACCGAGGTGGTTTTCTTGCCAGATTTGCCTCCTGTTAGGCAGGTACATGGCTGACAGAGCAAACCATTGTAAGTGCTTCACTTCTTATCAATCCTTCCATCATGAAGTCTGTAAATCACCTCGGTAGTGTAACTTTATTCCCTGTTGGTCTCAGAGGCTGTGCTGAAACCCGGTCCAGTCCGGCTGCTGAGCCTGGCTCTGGTGTACTGTATAAAACATGGACTTCCCCCACAGGTTTCTGAAGAGCCATTGTGAAGCTCACTGTGGTGGCTCTGGTCGCCTCCCTCCTGCCTCCACCGGCTTCCAGCTAATCCAAAAAGGACTAAATAGGAGAACCAGGCTGTAAACATGTTTATTTCTGCTGTGAAGTTGGACATTTGAACATGGGGACTTATGGAGACTGACTCACTTCTGGAGCCAGCCTCAAGTGGACGTTTGAGGAAATAGTTTTTGGCACTTCCACGTTGGCTTGGTTTTACAGCCATGGAGGTTGCCGCTTGGTGTGCATGTGGTGTGTGTTACCAGACTCACTCCAATCCCCTGTAATGTGACAGACAAATCCCACTAAGCTGTTAAATATTACACTGCTTTCACACTCGTATTAAACACCTTTCTACCCCTCTCTCTCTCTCTCTCTCTCTCTGTCTTTGTGTTCACTCACCCCGCTAAAACACACAAACGTGCGCGCGCACACATGCACACACACTCAACCTTTACGTTCATCTTCAGGATGCAAAAAATCCCACTACAGATGTCACTTGAAAATCTTCACACATGCACAACAAATCTATAAAATGCAGCGACACACTGAAGAAGTCACATAACACAATGTTCTCATACGGCACACAAACCTAAACCCTGATGTGTGCAGTGTGTGTGTGTGTGTGTGTGTGTGTGTGTGAGTGTCCTAATCCCCGGCGCTGCCCGTCTTGTCGGAGCGTTATATTTGCTGGTATCAGTGTATCTTCTCCTCGCCGCCTAATCCCACCACCCCGGCTCTGATATTTCCTGACATTTACATGAATCGCCCCTCTACAGACGGACAGACAGCAAGACAGAAAGAGGGAGGAGGAAGGAGAGCTGGAGGATGGAAGGAGAGTCAGAGGATGAATGAGGAGATGGAAGATGGAGGGAAGGATACAAGATGAAAGAAGGCCACGTGAATGTGAAGGTCTACGGGGGTTTAAACTGAAGGGGAAGAGTGTAGAGGATGGATGAATGGATGAAGGATGGAAGGGAGGATGAGAAGAGGATGAGAGAGAGGGATTAGGGAATGGAAGAGGAGTGGATGAAGGCAAGAAAAATGTTGATGATAGCAAGATAGATAGATAGATAGATAGATAGATAGATAGATAGATAGATAGATAGATAGATAGATAGATAGATAGATAGATAGATAGATAGATAGATAGATACTAGGTGAAAAGGATGGAAATAAGAGATGTCAGAGGAAGAAAGGGATACTTTTATTTTTAAAATGAGTTAAGGAAGAAAGTCAAAAGAAGGAGGGATGAAAAAAATGATATGAAAGACAGAAAAGTCGGGCACCTTGTCAGCTTGACATATGTTAACACCAATAACAACAAGCTCTTATGAGCACCAGGAGACACACACAACACACACACACACACACTATTACTCATTGGAGACTCGTTAAGACCCAGCCTTAATTAATGACCTCACACCACACCTGTTGTTGCTACAGCAACCATACCAGCAATTAATTAATAGAGGAGAAGAGATGAAATACGTTCATGAAAGAAGCATCAAGTCGACAAAACGACTTAAACATGAAGTCCATCAAATTTCCAGGGGCTTTTAGTCTGAAGAAGACAGTGAGATGAAGATGAAAGCTGCAAAAAAAACAACTAGTAAGAGGAATTTAAAGGTTGAATCTGGTCCAGTACTGAGCGACCAAGCTGCAGCTGCAACCACTAATGTACATATATCCTAAAAATGCTTCTTATGCTGGGTTGTTAGTAAGTGTTTTGTAACATTAGTGTAACATTATGGAAAAAATCAAGCAGACACAGACTTTTATGAAACTGTAAGAACAGGTGTTATATAGCTTTGCCAGTAATTTTACCTTGTAAGATGAAACACTGGTCAAACACTTTTTAAATTTAAATCACAGTGCAACCGGTTTTGCCATTTGTCCCTATATCTGCCACTTAGGTATTAAAAAAGACAAAAATCAGGTCCAGGTTGAAAATAATTCAGAAGTTATGCTTTATGGATGATTTTGCAGCTACCAAGCTTACATGTTAAAACATTTATTTCCATGACAACTGAAAAAACTCTAGCTGCTAATTGATGCGGTTGGAAGCTGAGAAAAAAACTCAGTGAACCTGAAATGGGATCGTTTGTTTCAACAAATATTTTGAAAAGAGTGAGGCTTAAATTTCAGAGACAAAATAATAATTCAGACATCTACGCAGATTTAATTTAGAATTTGGGGTTAGCTTTCTCTTTATGAGAAGTTACTAAATGCAGCTGAGAAGAAGCAAAAGTTTGTCAGTTAGTTTCATGACACCACATAGATTACATATGGATTAATATAATATGATAATACAGTTTATCTTTTAAACTGTGGATTTATAAATGTCTTTCTAAATCTGATTTCTTTAAGTGTTATGTATAGTTAAAATAAGATGCTTAACATGTGACACAGTGAGTATCAGAGACACCAGCAGCCCTCAGAGCTGCAGCCACATTCACTAAATTGCGCGCTAACTATCAAAGAGTCGGGTGTGAAATATGTCATTTGCTTCTGCTCTTAATTGCACTAAAAATGAAGATTAAGAGGATGAATTATTGATACAAGTTGGTATTTAATCTTTTGTAATGAATAGTGGATCCGCTGGTTATAAATATTGTACGAGGCTTCATAATTTGATACATTTATTCCAATTTGCCCTTTATTTTGCCCTTTAGTCAAGGTTACGTTCATTTAAAGACACACACACACACGCACACACACACACACACACACACACACGTAGATGTTAACAGATACAGGCCTGCACTGAAAACACACACAGACAAAAGAAGTGCAGTGTGTTTGCCTACCCTCTGCCCTTGGTCATTCATGTATCATCTTTTTTTACTAAAGTCCATAAACACACACACACACACACACATAAACATGATGCCCTTGGTTGACCTTGCCCCCCCCCCCCCCCCGAACCAACCAACCACCACCGCTCCCCACCTCGGTGTCTGTGGCAGTAATTAGGCAATGCATCTGATTGTCATTAAAGAGCACTAGCAGATAATGAACACACAGTAAAGCCACGCTCAGAGATTCTTATTACCTCCTCAACGACATCGAGCCATGTGAAATAGGATGGAGCTTCACTGTGCTTGAAAAGGCTGTAATGTTACCAAACGATCACAGGTACAAAACCAGGAACAGTGAGCGGGACCGCCTCATCCACCCACACACTCAAATGCTGCAGCAGGTTAACACCAAAAGGATGAGGTGGCTGATGCTTGATTTGTAAACATGTATGAAAAAAGTTAATTATCTTAAATGATGATATGTATTCCACCTGGACAAAAAACCTCAGTCCTGACTTGTCCAGGCTTCATCTAGTCTCAAATGACTAAAAACTAGACTTTTATTTGCTTTTAATATAAAAATCCTGACTTACTGACTTAATAACATTAGACTTTGGTCCTGACTTGGACTTGGTCTTAAATAATTGTGTACCTTTCTTGAGCTTGTCCCTGATGACTTGAGACTTGACTTAGATGTGTCTTGAATAACCTAAAATCCTGAATTCATCTCATCTCAAATGACTTTCAACTTCCTAACTTGCTTTAAGACTTGACTTGGACTTGTTTTGGATAACTTTAGCCCTGACTTGGAATTCTGGGTCTTTAATAACCTGTGATAGCTCTGGTAAACCCTGAACACATTGGGGTCTACGTGGTCTGCCTGTGCCCACATGAGGGGGATCTTGCAGATTTTGTACTTTGCTGTTGTTCAGCTTTCAGGCCAGACCTGAACTAAATCACTGAAAACATGACAGAAATAATTCAGCAGGTTCACACCTCGGTTTGTTGTTTGGAGCTTTTACGGATCAAAGCTTTAAGTGCGGAGGAAGATTCACACAGATAATGAATGGACTGTTAATGTGCTGCGGCCAAGCAGCTAATGGACACACACACACACACCCACATAAAAACACAGACAACACACAAATACAAAACCATGCTTTCACTATAACACACACACACACACACACACACACACACACACACACATACAGAGGTGGTAGCTGGCTAATGGCTGTCACTGTTGACTGATCACAGTGATCAGGCTGCTGCAGCTCTAATTGCAACTAAACAATCTAAAAACAACCAGAGTCAGGTCTGCCGGAGGTGGAGGAGGCGGAAGAGGAGGAGAGTGAACGACCAGAGAGAAGAAGAAGAGGAACAAGAGCATGAGCTATTGGAAGAAGGAATAGGGCAGAGAAAACAAAATGAAAGTAAGACAGGAAGTAAAACATGGAGGGATGGAAAACAGAAAAACAGAGGAAAGAGGAAGAGACAGGAGGGAATGAAGTGAGGAAGGAAGGGTTAGGAGTGGACTAATGAATGAAGGAGGAGGGAAGTCATTTCCACAATGTGTACATGTTTGTTTAAGGCAAGTTCAGATCAGGTCCAAAACTTCAGATCACTGAGGACCTCTAACTCAAGTACCGAAAGAGGAGATCATCCTGTTCTTCCTTAAGTTTGTCTGCTCTGGGCTACTGTAGAAGAGACTGGGAATGACATGCGGGAAAGAGCCACAGGTTGAATTCAAACCCTGCAAGGACTGAGCCTTCGCACATGGGGCGGCTGCTCTACCAACTGAGCTAAAAGGTCTGATTGTAAGGTAACAGAAATATAAAAATTCTTATTTGCAGGTGATGATACACTAATGAAAACAGAGTTTTGAATATTCTGTAAATCTGACCTACTGAGCCGTTAAATCTTTGTTTGTCTATTTTTTGCACTCATGTTGTCTTGCATTTGTTTGCTTTCACATTTCTCTGCGTCTGCTTCAGAACTCTTCAGATTTTAAGACCATCTGTCAGTTATGTCTCGAAATATTTTAGACAATGAAATGAAAGTGAAAAGTGTTTTTCTTCTCTGAGAGAATGATCTTTACGTGTTTAACTGCGTCTCGATAAAGATATATTGCAAGAAAATCAAATAAAACAGATGAGATGTTTGTTAGAAATCAGAAAGAGCGAGGGATGGAAGGATGGAGTATTCAATTTAAGAACAGACGGAGTGATATAAAATGAAGGATGAAGAAGGGAACAGAGCAATAAAGGAGAAGAAGGATGATGATGTTTCTTTTTTTGGTCATATATGAATCATGGGAAATTTCTTCACACACACACACACACACACACACACACAACAGTGACGAGCTGTGAATGAGCTGTTGCAATAAGAGAGAGAGACAGAAAGGGAGATTACATCTAATTAACCAAGTCCAGCTAATTAACCAGCAGCCAATTAGACCTGAGAAACCAATCAGGCTGTTAATTGACAGCCAATACAAATGTTACAAATACATTTACAAAGGCCGTGTGTGTGTTTGACTGTGAGCTTGTGTGTGTGTGTGTGTGTGTGCGTGTGCGTGCGTGCGTGCGTGCGTGTGTGTGTGTGTGTGTGTGTGTGTGTGTGTGTGTGTGTGTGGATAACAGGGATCAACCCCAGAGGAAATGAAGGATAAAAACCGAAGAGCGAAAAACAAACAAAAAACAGATGAACAGAATAAGAAAGATAAACAGAAAATAAAAAAACGCTGAGGTTTTTTATTTACCTTGAGGCCGTCCACTGGGCACGGTGCCTGTCGATTGGCTGAGGGTTCTCCAGAGGCTGTGAAGGACTCATGTGATTGGCTGGTGTACAGGAGGCGGGCCTGGATGCAGCGGAGGGCACGGAGCATCCAGCCATGTTGGCGCCTGATCTGCCGCTGGAGCTGATCCCATTGGCTGGAAACCATATGGAGGATATCCTTGAGACCTGAGGGGGCGAGAGACATAAGGATGAACCAGAGAGAGAGAGAGAGAGAGAGAGAGGTGGATGAAAAGAAACAATCCAGTTGTTGCAGAAATTTCAGAGTTTTTCACAAAAATGTAGATTATGTAATAGGAGCAACGACAAATCGTATGTCAAAATATCCCCAAAGTATCCCCAATAAATCACTTTAAACAGAGGTTTGTGTATATTTCATTTTATATATTTTATGTTTCATTTCGCAACTTTGATCTCTTGAGTTAAACTGGGTAAGAAGGAAGTATGTAAGAGGTCCACAGCTAAAGGTAGGAACAGAATTTATTTTATTTTTAAATTTAAGTTTATTGACTTTCAGTTTTTGAAGTGTAATAGCACTGCGGTAAATATGGACAGCTGCACATGTGTATCTGTTCACTCGCTGTGATGGACAGTGAAGTAAACTGCTGACAACTGTAGCTGCTGTTAGCTAATGTTAGCTCAGTTTGTTAGCCGGGCTGCCCGGACTGTGAGCTCAGAGCCCCGGGGGAGTGTTAGTGTTTGTACCACAGGAGTTTTGGAGCACCGGGAATGCTGATGGGAAGCGGAGCTGGTGTTGTGCCAGAACCTGAGCTGGGCAAGCGGGCAATGTAACCGTGCTCAGCCTCTAGTGGTAGCAACTAAACCTTTATAGTACCCCTGGTCTATGTTTGACAGACGTTACAAACATCACAGAGCAGATTGAGCTGACTGGAAGTTAGACACAGAAACAGCATCAAGAAACCCATCAATTTTCAAAATAGGCAAAAAGCTTCTGAAACGTTATACACCACCACCTGTTCTCTTATTTCCTACCTTTTCCTCGTAACCATGACCAAGAAGTACTTATTTTAACCAAACCTGTGACCTCTCTTTAAAAATATAAAATGAAACTGAATGTTTCAGACGGTTTCAGCCCGCTGGCTTTTCTTTCTGCTTTTCTATCTCTGCCTCTCCATCTCATTCTGTCTTTATCTCTCTCTGTCTCTTTTTCAGCTACATTTATATGAGTTCTCCTCTCTGAAGGTCACTCTGTTAATCCAAATATTAATAATGAATGGAACAGAGTCAGGGCTCCATTATGACCACCTGTGTGTGTGTTTGAGTGTGTATCTGTTCACTGTGTGTTAGGTGTGAATGAATATGAATGTGAGAGAGAGAGAACATACCTGATTGGTGGCAGGTGATGACGGTGAGCAGCGCTTTGCCTTCCTCCATTATACTCTCCTTCAGAGCGCCGTGACTGTCCACATTCAGTTTGAAACTCTGAAACACACAAAGATCATCATCAGTAAACACTTCTTATATTAAGTTAACCCTCCAGACCCCATCAACAATCAGCTGTAGCTCAACAGAACATCTCTAACAGAATGGACAAGCACAAGTTATTTTCTTTAATTTGATACTAAATATGTTTGTAGCTTTTTAAACTGAGTTTGATTCAACACTTGAAAAAAAATAACAATAAAATTGTCTTTATACGAGCAAATAACAGTATAGCTACATGAGAAAAGAAATCATCCATTTTTTAGCGGAGAAGTCAACGCGACCCGGTCAGTCATCCCTGCCAACCTCCAGAAAACAGCCCTCATCAGGGCAGTGAGAGCTGGGTGAGTCTCCTCTCTTTATCTACGTGATTATGTGATGAAATTTAAAGCTACCCACATTGTTATAAAAAGCAGTAATATGGCAATAGGCTGTGTCTTTGGTAACTTATATGTGAAAAGATCTTTGAATTTATGTGGAAATGTCAACGGGAAACATTTCTGACACATTTCTGCTAGTGTCTATAAACAGATATCTGCATATGAATGCAGAAAAAAGATAATAAAAATCACTAGCTGATAGATTGTATTCCAGCCGATGGCAGCCAAAGTCAATACAACTTCAACTATAAACAGAAACACGACCTCACCTACAGATCTGTTTATAGAGACTGCTGGCAGAAATGATGGACCATACTATGAAAAAAAAAACATTAGTTGATTGATGTTTTCTCTGCTTAGATCTCTGCTTAGAAAGAGCAGATGAAGGACATGAGGAAAAGGAAATAAACAACTGGGAAGAAAATGTAAGAGAAAAATAATAGGTGGTATGAATGGATGATGGATGGATGGATGGATGGATGGATGGATGGATGGATGGAGGGAGGCACAGAGCACAGAGCCTCAGGCAGTGTTGGAAAACACTCCAGTCAGATCTATGGACAACATTACAGCCTCTTCTGATCGTGTGTGTGAGAGTGTGTGTGTGTGTGTGTGTGTGTGTGTGTGTGTGTGTGTGCAGCACAGCAGGATGTCAGAAGTGGTTAAGTCTTGAGGACTGAGCACCTTGAGGCTTACTAACACACACACACACACACACACACACACACACACACACAATGCTCTCAAGACTCTACTGTGTGTCAATGGTGTATTCTGATCGGCCTGCAATATTACATGAGAGGGCGTGCTTTATCGCCATTATTGGCACAACAGTGATGCTGTCAGGACCGTAAGCATCACTAAAATGCCAATAATGACGTTAAAGCACGCCCTCGAAGGTAATATTGAAATTATACAACAGTTCCAATTCACTCTCAAAATAAAAACAATGTTTTGTTATCTGTTTTTATGAAGTTAAATGAGAGAAGACCATATCACAGCCTGTATAGAATATAACAATATATATTACTATATTTCTATTTCTTCATATGTTGAACATTTGTTGATGATTTGATGGTTTATAATGTTGTAATGTTGTAGTTTTTTTTAGTGATATCATGTGATTCTATGATTTTAAGTTGACCAATCAGATTACTTATAAGACACAAAGTGAGGGAGGTCTCACCTGTTTTATAAAAATGCATTAAGTTGTATTTTAACTATCAACAGATATAACTTATATGGAGTCTATGGAGTAGAAAATCTACTTGGCAACAACTTGATTCTGATGCCAGAACAAAGCAGAAAAGACATGGTGGTGATTATTTTTTTGCTAACTGACAAAAGAAGAAACACATGATGTGGGATATGCACAAAGCCCCCTAAAATCATCAAAAACATCTCAGTGAAATTAAACCCATGTCTCATGAGTCTCATGATATTTTGAGATTTTTCTAAGAAGAAGCACCATCGCACTCCGGCTCTGTCTGCTCGGCCCAAGACGTCTGCAGTGAGGGATAGACAGGCGACGGCATCAGTCAACACATGACAAGGTCAGACCTCCACACCACCAATATTTATGGAGCAGGATACACACCACAGAGACGGATGGGACGAGGTGTTTTAAACCCACACAACACACACACAAAGCACACACACTCTGATGCTCTGCAGCCAGCGGGAAGGATCTGGATATTTGGGATAAAAGTGTTATCTTATTTCTGAGGAGATGGTGTACAAGAACTGCAACTGATGATTCATTTCAATCTTGAGTTTTCTGCCAATTAATCAGTTCATCTTTAAACTTTAAACAAATGGTAGAGAAATGCCATTTTTAAAGTGAATTGCCCAAAATATGATACATTTTCATGATATGTTTAATTAAGGTAATAACTGGTGTCTTATCACAATATTACACTTGAGAGTGTGCTTTACTGTCATTATTGGCACATCAGTGATGCTTATGAACCACATGACCACATCATTGTTGTGCCAATAATGATGATAAAGCACATCCTTTCCTGTAATATTGCTTACTTATCTATGTGTTATGAGATGGTGCCTGTTCAAAGAAAATGTTTAAAATCAGGATTACAAAGAAGGAAAAAAACAAAAAAACAAAGGTTACCTATTGAGCTCAGCAGCAAATCGAAAACCCTCAGCCTAGCACTGTTAGTGCCTTGCTCCACCCTCTGACTCGCTCTTCCTCTCTCATAAAAACATCACATCATCTAAACCGGTTGTGAGCAGATAGTCTGACACTGTCCTTTACATATTACATTTCACAGATAAACAATAAAATATCACTTTAAAAACCAAACCATCATCTATATCTCTCCACAACGCGCCCAAAAACACATTCATATATCAATATTATCCAAATAAAACATGACTGTCTGCATTCTGCAATCATTACTGCCCTGCAAAGGTCGTAAATTACTTCAAATCTCACGGCTGATTGAGTAATTTTACAGACTCGGCGGCCACTCTGCCCCACATAATTTCCCAGATAAGCTGGTGAAAAACCTCACAGCTAAT
Organism: Larimichthys crocea; assembly: GCF_000972845.2. Lineage (NCBI taxonomy): Eukaryota > Metazoa > Chordata > Actinopteri > Sciaenidae > Larimichthys > Larimichthys crocea. The sequence goes on along the minus strand of NC_040015.1, from coordinate 431,107 downwards.
AAACATAAAGTACATTTATCAGCGCTACACAAAACACAGCGTGACTGTCTGCGTCTCTGGGATAGGGCCGGCTGATGTTAGGAATGAATTAGGTTGTGCAGATTAGCTGGGCTATCGGAGAGCGATCGTATTTCAACGCCTTATTCCACGAGCGATTCAGCTCCGTTTCCTCCGTTTAATATATGGAGAGCATGGAATCGATAAGAGGAGAACAGAGAGCCATCAATCACATGATGATAAGGCATGCAGAGCATGCTTTTATGCACGTCAGACAGCAGGCGGTAATAAGAGGCTGCGTGTATGTATTTATGTGTCTGCGACGGAGAGGGAGTGTAAAGGAAATAGACACAGTCAACCAGGAAAAGGACATGGCATGCGTTTATGCGTTTGTCCTACTGAGCAGAAGAACTACAGAAAAGTTATGGACTACAAAAATGAACGGAAAGCACATGACATTTTCTCCAGTGAAAGACCCGTCATCTGTGACAGATTTCATGAGTCGTGTCCTAACAAAGAGTTCCAGTTTGGAGGAGTGAAGTCTGGGAAGTGTACTTGCCTGTCAGACCTCAAAAATATGGAGGATTTCCTAGAAAAATTAGATTTTTAAAGAAGATTTTAAAGAAAGGAAATGACAAAATAATAACTAGACTAGAAGAAGAGAGCATTTTTATGTCAAAGACTTTAATACTCAGGAAAGAAAACAGAAGAATTCCCCCCTCTGGTGTGAACTTATTATTCATCATTTTTCATTCACTCATCTGTCTATTTTTGACGTCTCAAGGTTGGCACGTCTGACCTAATCCAGCATTACTTCAAAGTGCGAGGAGCTCATCATCAACATTATTTCTGTTCTGTTTTCTGTTAGAGGTTACGTTAAAAACAACTACTGTGTAGTATTTAGCATCTGCATGGATGTTAACATTTTGGCTGGGAAATGCAGCGTCAGACTCACGTTGGAGTGTTGGAGCAGTGCTCTTAGCGTCAAGTCAGGAAAAACAGTCTGGGTTTAAAGCACAGACTGTATAAAACCTGAATGTAGTCTCTGTGACGTCACCCACAGGTTTCTGAGGAGCTGTTGTTAAGCTTAGTGTGGTGGCTCTAATCTCAATACTTTTGAATCACTTCAAAATAAAACATTAAATATATTGCACATTAAACAAAAAAAATTGATCCAGTCATAAAATTTGAGTTCTACAAATATTCTTTTTTGTTTTCTTGTCTTATCTTGACTCAGCACAGATCAGGACGACGCAAAGTAAGACGCCTGTCAAAGAAACTGCTTATGGTTGCTGGAACGTATTTCAAAGCAGTTCCTGTAATATTTTGTTTCAGTGTCGGCCCAATATGTGTTTACTTTCATGTGTAGTGTAGCATGCATACATTCATGATTAGTTACGAGCTAAAATGTGATGATGAGATAGCAAGTGAAGGTAAAATAAACTGTTCAAAATTCTGCAATCGTGGCTCCAAACAGGAAATATTAAGAGATCAGGAGAAGACCCTTTACAACAAATTAGCTCTGGTTGTTATACTGGTTTTGTTTAAGATTCAACAACAATAAAAAATTGCCAAATTTTTAAGACATAATTACAAATGTAATCAAGTCATCCATGACAATGTAACTATAATCAAATCACACATTACATAAAGTGTAATCTGGTCTGATTATAGTTTCTTATTTTTTTGTATTCTGTAATCCTGAAAATTAACATAGATCAAAAATACAACTTCAGTTTTCCAAATGTGATTTGGACAAATAAAACAGACACAGGTAACTAAGCATCGCTAGTGTTCACAGTCAAACTCTTATCAAGTGGATTTGGAGTTTTCTCAGCAGCTGTGGCCGTTGGACTAAAACCTTATAACTTCCTGCTCTGATTAACACACACACACACACACACACACACACACACACACACACACACACAAACACACACACACTGCTTCAAAGCCTGAGTGATCAGATTACCTGTTAGCATTAGCATATTAGCCTGGAGCACATGGTAGGACAGCCTCAGAAACCTACCTGATATCATTTAGCTTTTAGCATTAGCATATTAGCGAGGCGCCAAGAGGTGTGCAGCTCTGATACTCGGATGACATTGAGGTTTGACATTGAGATTGTGTACACACACACACACACACACACACACACACACACACACACTTGGGTTGATGAGACATGATCTGATCAGAGTCTTTGCAATAATCATGATCAAATTGTCTCAAACTACAGTGCGACGCCTGTATTCCCCCAAGGTGTGTGTGCGTGTATGTGTGTGTGTGTTTCATCTCTCTTTCATCTCTCTTTTCATCTCCCTCTCTCTCAGTTTTTATATTAAGCAATAAAATGCAATTCTCTCTCTCTCTCTCTCTCTCTCTCTCTCTCTCTTTCCTCTCCCTTCTCATATTTCATCCCTCACTATCTCTCACCTGGCTCTGTTCTCTTCCTCTCATCCCCCAAGTCAATCTCTCCCTCTCTTTTTCTAATACACCCTCCTCATTTTCTCTCCCTTCCTTTTCGTCCTCTTACTACTTCTCTTTCGTCACAACACTCCATCACCCACTCTTCTTCCTCCTATCTGTTGATTGCAACTAGTGTGAAGGAGAAACTACAGTGGAAAACGCAAAAGTCTCTATTTGGAGTCAATGTTTAGTTTGGCTCTTCTAGGTTATTGTAGAAAAGGGTTAACATAAATTACTCCGCCGTCTCCACTTTGTCACATTCTATATATAACATGTAAATAAATATGAATAAAGAAGTCAACTTTTAATTAAGTAATAATCTGAATTTCAAATTTCAGCAATCTTGAATGAATATATTCTGTATTTTAGGGAGCTGTTAGACCACCATGTTAATGATTTTTTAAAAGTACATTTTACTGTGGAGTTATTGAAAATGTTTGGATCACATTCTCCATCATCTGTGCGGTGAGACGCTGACACAGTGCTACGTTATTAGCTGAAAAATAAGTTTACCGACTTAGTAGCTCAATCTGTCCATGAAAAATTATCTTTTTCAGCCAATATCTTTACTATGTCACTCCGAGGCTGAACTAGCAAAGCAGTGTAGTGTTTATATGTGTGGTATTTATTCAGTCTGCGTTTTTATGTGTGGTATTTATTCAGTTTAGTGTTTATATGTGTGGTATTTAAAAAGTTTAGTGTTTATATGTGTGGTATTTATTCAGTTTAGTGTTTATATGTGTGGTATTTATTCAGTTTAGTGTTTATATGTGTGGTAATTAAATAAATACCAGTCATATAAACACTAAACTGAATAAATACTATTTATTCAGTTTAGTGTTTATATGTGTGGTATTTATTCAGTTTACATTTATATGTGTGGTATTTATTCAGTTTAGTGTTTATATGTGTAGTATTTATTCAGTTTAGTGTTTATATGTGTGGTATTTATTCAGTTTATTTATTTAGGGAAACTACACAATCTCCAGGAAGCTTTGACAGGACTAGAAAGCGTCTCTGTTGCTAGGTTATTACTGAAGCTCGGACTACTTACTGAAGTAGTAAACTGGGTTCTGTTACGTATAAGAGACTGCTGATAAAACTGATTTGGAACAGAAATGGCAAACTTCATTTTATTTTTATTTTTTTAGAGCAAATATCCCTAAAATGTGAAACATTTTGATCATGCATTTCATTTAAGTTGGTAAGTGTTGTATCATTGCAATATTACATTGGGCTTTAACTTATTATTGACACTTCAGTGTAATAATAACTTTAAAGCACAACCTCTGATGTAATATTGCTACATTATTAACTGCATTATTATAACTGGATTTCAAATAGTAATACCCTGAAAAATCTAATCATATTACTATAATGCAAGCGGAGAGAGTGGAGCTGTGATCAACATGTTTATTCTACCGCAGAAGAATGTGAAGAAGGAGAAGAAGAAGGTTAATCTGTTTTCCTTATGTAAGGATGGAAGTCTTGAGGAGCTGCTGTGTCTGTTTTCACCCATAATCTGCATTTTCAGATTTAGTCGTTTGGTGTGGAGGTAGTCTTAGACCGCCCTCCCTCCCTCTCACACCTCTTTATCTCCCCCTTTCTCTCTCTCCCCCTCATGTTGCCACCAATAGTGTGTTGCTGCTGGTAATAGGATTCAAAGGCCTGGATCGCCCATCAGACCCAATCAATAGGCCTTTCATTGGCCGCCATCTCTCAGTGCCTTACAAAGAGCAGCCTGTGTGTGTATGTGTGTATTTGTGTGTGTGTCTGTGTGTGTGTGTTTGTGTGTATATATATTTGTGTATGTGTGTGTGTGTGTGTGTGTGTGTGTGTTAGCGTCCTCTCGCCTCACTGATCTCCCCGGGGTTCCGGAAAGACCTGTGCTTATTCGCTCCACGCGCCCTAAAACACACATATAGACACACTCACACGAATACACACACGCACACACACGCCAGCTGGACCAAATATTCAATTGGGAGTGCAGATCCACTCCACCCACTGCTGCCCTGGAGCTGTGTGTGTTTATGTGTGTGAGCGAACGCAATATAGAGTAACAGAGTAACAGTGTGTGAGTATGTGTGTGTTTCTGTGTGTTTCTGTGAGAAAGAACTAGAAAACCAAAAACAAAGACAGGAGGAGTAAAAGACACAAGAATATAAAACAAAAGGCAAATCTTTTTAGCACATCTCCTAAAAAACATTCATATTAATTACCTTGCAAAACTAAACGATGATTAAAGGAACAGTCTGGAGATCTTCTATATTTTTTTTTTTTGTAAAACCAAACACTAACACTCCCCCGGTGCTCACAGTCCAGGCAGTCCGGCTAACAAACTCAGGCTAACAAACTGAGCTAACAGCAGCTACAGTTGGCAGCAGTTTACTTCACTGTCCATCAGGAAACTCTGTAAATCACAGAGAGTTGAGGCGGAGCAGCCGGAGGACATCAGAGGGAAAAGCAGAAAACATTTTCTCCATAAAATATGATCCAGTTTTGGGGTGGTCGGTAGCATAGTATGTAAGAGGCTACAGTCCTCGCTGCAGCTGGCCCTGGTTCGACTCCCGCATCGGACGGCCATTTACTGTCACTCCACTTCTCTCTGCTTCCTGTCTATCTTCAGCTGTACTATCATAAAAGGCCAAATAAAAAATCTTTAAAAAGAAATATACATATATATATATATATATATATATCTATATATATATATATATATATATATGATCCAGTTTCACCAAAATCAGTCAAATAGTTGGTGGTGTGTGACTTAGTGCCGTAAAGTGTTATGTACTTCTCCTGACCCGGAGCCCAAAGTTACATAGTGTGAGAACAGACGTACGAATGACAGAGACACCATTCACCTGATTACAAGTCAGTGTAGTATCAACAGGATTTAACATCATTAGAATTATACAATGTAGCTTTAATGTGCAAATAACTGGGCAATCTGATCCTTTTTTTTAGGTTTAAGTGTCTAAAATGTGTTTTGTTGCTGCCCCCGGTCACAGCAGTACATTAGCTTAGCTTCATTCTCGTCCTCCTGTCTGCTTCTCCAAACTGGAGGCGTGCCAACCGCCATCTACAAGATCAGTTCCCCATCCAACCACACTTCAAACAACACAAACTAACCCTTAAATACCATGTGAACAGACTTACACATGTTGGAGGTATAGACTTTTATTGTTGATGTAAAAAAACAATAAAACAATTGCATTCATTCGTCTTTGCTATAGATTAACACTTGCCTAATTTATGCTTTGGTATTTAAGTTGTTACGTTAAGGCCGCTGAAGCTGTGGTTATGGTTTAGAAAAGGTTGTGGTCTTGGTAAAATACTGAAAAACAGACCTGACTTGAAGCCAGAGCATGTTTTTAATTTTGAACTATTTCAAAATGTTTCCTTAACGTTAGCCAAAGTGTTTTAGTAGCTGAAACCTAACAGCACATGGAGAGCAGGACCTGAACCCTCCTGTCCAACTCATTTACTGCAGAATAAACACGTCAGACTTCTTCGATCTGACATTTCTCCTGATCCTAATCTAGTCAGCTGTTCCAGTTCCTTAAACATGTCTTCAACAAAGCAAATCAGTAAAATGTGAACCCGTTTTATTCAGACAGGGGCCGGAGAGAAAAATTTAAAAAGAAAGAAAACTCAGAGAAACAGATATGTAGACAAAGAGAGGAGAGAGTGAACCTGTCTCTCTACAGTAACACACACACAATTACACACCCAAACACACACTAATAACCACAAAGTGTGAGTGTGACTATCAACACATACACACACGCACAGAGTCAGTTAGCGAACACGCTATCAACAGTGTAGCAGTTCAAAGTCCTATTAGCGATGCTTTTTCATCCTCTTTTGCTTTATTTAACGAGACGCGCCAATTAAGAGCCGGGAATTCTAATTGAAGCTAACCGCCGCTAACGTTAGCACTGCTGGCAACCACAACAAAGTCGACACGTGTAAACAAACCAAAAACAAACACACACACACACACACAGCAGAAATAAATATCAAGATAAGATAACTTGGTGTGTGTGTGTGTGTGTGTGTGTGTGTGTGTGTGTGTGTGCAGATCTGTGTGCATGATGCTGTTCTGCAGGGACGGATACGGAGATGCTGATTTGGAAATCTGTCTAGGAACATGCAAATGTATGCAAATATCACCTCTGTGTTGTGTGTGTGTGTGTGTGTGTGTGTGTGTGTGCGCAGCTAGAACACATGCCTACTTTTGTGCATATATGTTTGCATTTGTACGCTTATATGCAAATACAATCTGTTTGTTTGTATAAGTGTGTGTGTGTGTGTTCGTGTCTCATTTCCTTGTACTCTTGAATGCATTTTTGATGACTGCTACTCTGTGTGTGTGTGTATGTGTGTGATTGTATGCATGTGTGAAGCCCATATGTTTGTCATAAAGGGTGTGAGTAATTGCCAAAGTGCTTCTCATCCTTGTGTGTGTGTGTGTGTGTGTGTGTGTGTGTGTGTGTGTGTGCTCACTGATCTATACACTCAGAAAAATGAAGGTGCAAACTGGCATCAAAGAGGTTCTTTCTAGAACCTTTTCTGCAGATGGTAGAAAGATGCCTGAAAAGAACCATCAAAAATGGTGCTCCGATTAACTTTAGATACAATGGTCTTTAAGGAACAATTTTCAATAACGATCTTTGTGGACCTGATTTTACACTGTTAAAAAAATCATAAAATTATTGAAAAAGGGTTTTTAAAAACTCTTTAAAACTACGAACATTGTCTGTAAATTGATGACCAAACTATTATTTTAAGTGTTATCTGATTGTTATCTGATCAACAGTGACGTGAATCATGACCTTATTTATTACGTGAAAGAGGAAATCGCCTGATATTTTTTCAACGGATGAAAACAAGACTAAAATGTTAAAGAAGAAATACAGTCAGAATCTTTTTGATCAGTAATGAGGATCACTGTAAATGTTATTTAGTCATTTTATTTAATGTAAAACAACATTTTTTTAAATAGTTGTATACAACAATAAAGACAAATTACAGTTATTTCTAATTTTAAAATAAAAATCATTCTTTTTTTCTGTTTTCTTAAATTACATACAGACCTTTGTAAAATAACAGTCATTATCTGAAATTAAATGTGTCTGTTTTATAAATTCATATGGACAGTTGTATTGTATCTTAAGGTCAAGGACTGGTTCAATACCCAGTCAGGGTCATTTTAATGAATGAATGCAATAAATGTAACCTGATGTCTGTGTAACTGTGTTCTCCATAGAACTATTAGCATCATCACTTTATTGAACGTGTTTAATCATAACAATTCAGTCTGAAGTCAGACTGAAGACGAACAGTCAAATGTAACAATGTTAAATAAAGAGGTTCTTGGATCCTTGTAGGACCAGAGAGGAACCATTATTTTTCTGTGTAGTGTGTTGTTATTTTTGGGGATGTGTGTATGTGAATTAGAGAAACGTGGAAATAGTTATTTGATTTTTTTTGTTTTCTATTTACTGGAATAAACAAATGAAATTAGAGAGAAAAAAAGAAGGGAAGAAGAGAGAAAACAGGAGAGCAAGTGAGGGGCAGATGGTCAGGAGAAATAAACAGATAAACTGGCAGGAGAAAGAAGAAAGAGAGAGAGTAAAACAGAAGGAGGGAGACAAAGAGATGGAAAGCTAAAAACTGGAACAAAAATAAAGAGACATCAGGATAAAAGCAGCGAAGATGAAACGAGAGACCGTCTGTGTTCATCCCTCGGCTCATTGTTATTTTCCCATCATCCCTCTCTAACACCATCGCTCTGTGGTTGCAGGATGCACTTACCACCGACCTTTGACCTCCACAAGTAAGACCTGAACCTTTTCCTTCTGTTAAGCTCAGTGCTGCTCACTGTGAATGACAGACTGTCACTTGTTTCAGTTGCTGGTCTGGATTTATGTAAAGTGTTCATCCTTAACCCTCTAGACTCCCGAAGAATTATCAAATGTTGCTGCAGTTCACTGAGAAGCTGCCTTGATTTTAAAACACAACCCAAATTCCTTTTTAATTTGATACCAAAGATGTGGCATTTGTAAATAAAGTGTATTTCCTTACAGCTACATGCTACATGTCCTCCCTCCACAGATCTGTGTGACTTCAGCTGAGGGAAAGTGTTTCAGAAACAGAGACAGGTAGAAGTGAAATTATTCTGCTGTTGAAAACCACTGCATGCAGGTGTGTGTGTGTGTGTGGGGGGCACATGGCCACATCCATATTCATGCATGCAAATGTGTTCATACAACCGTGTGTGCAATAATGTGTGTATAGACATGTGATTGGACAAAGCACTCATGTCTATTTTGTACCTTCAGAGAGCTCCTTGTTGTTTCAGGTTTAGTTTAAGTAAAACTTTTCTACTAGAGGCCTAGATTGCCTTCCCATGATGCACTGAGGTCTTCTCTTCTTCTTTACCTCTCCATCCGTACACATTCATGTCCCAGTTTTTGCTGCTTTCTGGTCTTGCAGGTTCTCATCATAGCTATGCCTCTAAGAAAACCTGCTTCTTGATTATTCTTTACTGTAAGTCACAAGTGCAGCATGTTTTTTGTTGTTTTGTTTTTTCTCGGGGTGTCGTTTAGCTCAGTTGGTAGAGCATCCGTCCCATGTACTAAGGCTCAGTCCTTGCCGCAGCGGAACCTTTTAAAGGTTCTATGGAGTCCTGATTACTCGTTCTTTAAGTCACTCTTTGTGACAGTGTGACCTGGTTTTGATATAAACCAACAAAGGGACAGTTTGAACACCTTTTGTGAACCTGAAGTATGTATCAACTAATGGTTAGCTGGTTGCTATATCCCGAATCTATTGCCTAACTTTGTCTGTGTGTAGAAATGATTGTTGTGGTGTCATTTCTAATTGTGGGGTATGAAACATGAAAGGCCCCGTCTCAAGCTTGTTTGGTTTGTCTTTTATGGGCTCCATGGGAGCTGTTACGGGAGTCCATAGAAGAGGGTCGACTCACTCTGTACATATGAAAGTCTCATTCTGGGGTAACAAAAACAGAAGAATTCTTATTTTCAGGTGCTTATGCACAAATGATAATATAGTTATGACTATAGTATACTCCATATTTAGTCAATAAATTCCCCTAATTCTGACACACTGGACCTTTAAATTAAATGTTTGAATTAAAATGATTATATATTGCACCTTGAATGCACCTGATTTACTCTGAAATTTGGTAAGGACCTGACAATAACTGGTTCACTGAAGAACCGATAGTTAAAGGTTTCCCTATGGCATCACACTGAAGGACCACTTCAGGTTATAACTTGAATATTTATTTTTGGGTCAGGGATCGTGGTTGCATCTGTAGCTGTGCTCCTGCTTGACCTTCACTACAAATACTATTGATACTATTATTATTATCTCTCTATTATTTTATATTGTCTCTGCAGATGTCTGGCCACTATGATCTGGGTTCTGCCCGAGGTTTCTGCCTCTTAAAGAAAGTGTTTCCTTGCCACTCTTACCAAGTGCTTGCTCATTGTGGGAACTGTTGGGTCTCCGTAAATGATATTATAGAGTACGGCATAGATCTGCTCTATATGAAAAGTGTCTTGAGAAATGGTTGTGGTTCTTGTGACTTCTGTGGCGCTATATAAATGATATCGAATTGAATTTTCCATAAGAGTTTGGGAATGTGTTATGTTAATGAAGGTCCTCGCAAGTATAAAAAGGACAAAAGTGTGTGTTCTCACCAGGTGTGTGTCCAGGTACGCCCTCAGGCTGTCCAGCTCCTGTCTGGGCTGCGTCCAGTTTTCAGTGCTGTCCAGAGCCTCCTGCAGCCACGAGATGAACCCGTCCAACTGCTGGACGAAACACTGGGGACGAGCAAGGAAGAGAGACACAGGGAGAGAGAGAATTTAGTCTGATGGTTTAAAAAAACAAAAAGAAAACAGTAATAATAGCATGAATAAACACTGCTGTCCAGAGCCTGCTGGAGTCACATCAAAACAACACAACACCGCAGAGGATGGAGAGAACGAGAGGGAGAAGAGAAGAGGTAGAAAGAGATAAACAACAGGGCAGTCAAAATGTTTGGAGAGTCGAAGAAAAAAACAATGAAAGGAAGAAATCCAACAGGTAATGACATGCGACAGGGTAAGAGAGAGAGTGAAAACAAAGGAGGAAAGCAACAGATTGGAAGGAGGAGAGGACGAGAGGAGGATAAAAGAGTGTAAGAGAGAGGAGAGGGGGAGCGGCTGGACGGCGTTTCAGAGCTGATGAATTAATTCAAGGACAGAAAGAGAACAAAAAAAAAAAAAA